>NC_069723.1:11712634-12017634 GCF_027358585.1 Pangasianodon hypophthalmus | reverse complement strand
AAACCGCTTAAGAGTTGGAAATAGCGCCACTCTCACACTTTTAAGTATGTTCTTAGTGACAGTCTCGCAACGTGGACTCATTTTAGCAATTATTTTGAAATTAACGATTGTTGTGAGGACAAATACTGAAAAAAACAGCAAGCAGCAAGAATGTAATTGAGGAGGAATTGATACTTAAAATTCAGAGACGCTTGTGTAGTTTGGATTTAAACGATTAAGTATTATAGTATATAATTAATTACTATTGCAAGAATACATATTTACTTGAGCAACAATAAAAACCAAAGACAGAAATGTACTTTTGCTACGTTACATTTGGCTCTGTTGTTCCATGACATTTTTCTTTCTGTGGCTCAGTCTCAAATGGCATACACTACATGGACAACATATCATGGACAAGATTTTGGGATTTAATACCTTTGTTTTTTTTATATATATATATATATAAAATATATAAAATATATATATATATATATATATATATATATATATATATATATATATATATATATATATAAAACTGCTTGTTTATGCAGTTATCCAATCATGAAGATAGAAGTCAAGAGCTTCAGTTATTGTTCACATCAAACATCAGAATGAAGTCAAAGTATGATCTCTGTGACTTTGATCATGACATGGATGTTGGTACCAAATGGGTTGGTTTGAGTATTTCAGAAACTGCTGATCTCCTGGATTTTCACTCGCAACAGTTTCTAGAGATTCTACAGAATGGTGCGAAAAACAAAAAACATGGAGTGAGTGACAGTTATATGGTTAGAAACACTTTGTTGATGAGAGAGGTCAGAGGAGAATGGCCAGATTGGTTCGAGCTGCAAGGAAGGATATAGTAACCCAAATAATCAATCATTACAGCCGTGGTGAGCAGAAAAGCATCTCAGCAAGCACAAAACATCAAAACTTGAGGTGTATGGGCTACTACAGCAGAAGGACCACATCAGGTTCCTCTCCTGTCATCCCGGAAGAGGAATCTGAGGCTTTCATGGACACCGGCTCACCCAAACTGGATGGTTGCAGATTAGGGGGGAAAAAAATCACCTGGTCTTTTTCCAGTCTAGTTTCAATGATCTTGAAGCTCTTGACCAATATCTGCAAGATTTTACACATTGCTGCCACATTGGATAACTGCATAAATGAGCAGGTATACAGGTGTTCCTATTAAAGTGAATGGTGAGTTTATATATTACATTTGTTGCCACAAAATTGATTTATGTTTAGGTTATTTTTGTTTAGGATTGAAATACTGGTGCTGTCGTGATCTGTGAACTTAAAAACAGCAACCTGTCAGGCACAATATGTTTGTCGGCTTAATTTATTGCATCTCATTGTTATTGCAGTATTCATGTACATGGCATAAAATGCATCAGTGAAGCGGATAGCAAAATGAAAAGATAAGGTATTGATCCAGCTTTTCAGCCTAATATCAATATTTCGTGTTGGATTAGGGCACCCTGGTACACACTATGCGTTTTTATTGAACAGCTGTTTGGTTGTCTAAGAGGGTTATGTAAAGTGGTTAAGATGGCAGTTATTTAACAGTTTTGTTCTTAAAAACACACACAGCACAATATTATTACTATTTTACCATCTGGGTAGTGCAGTTGCACATTCGGCTCCAGACCTAACTGCATCAGATCTCTACGCCTTTGGATCATGGATTATGCATTTATGTTCCTCATATCATGTTTCCTAATGATGGCTAAGCATTTTGTCTAAGAGCCTGTGCATGTAGAGATCTTGTTCTGCGCGCTGCCTCGGTGCATGCAATCTGTCCACTGTGGTTAACACAGTGCAGTACACGACATGCTATGAAGAGCTTTTGGTCTTGTAGAATAACAATTAGCTAATAGAGTTGCTAATATTCTATGTAGAAACCATTTCTAAGTCAATGCTCTGTTGGTTATGAAAGACATTAGAATATAATCACTGCAAATGCTAATCTCTTTCTGCCATTCCTCCCTATAGGCAGAGACATTTGATGGCACCGGGCAGCCTATCCTGGCTATAAAGGGTGCCAAGCTCTCTGATTTTGGAGGACGCTCTCTTTCCACACTCTATAGCAGCACACTGATGATTAACCCTGACATTCCTGAGGCATACAAACTGCGAGGCTGGTGAGTGAGTTATCTGTGTCATTATGGGTTTACTGGTATAATTACTTGATCCACTGTGATGAATGGTGTTAATGTGCAGGAAGTAAAGAGTAAATGACTTTGTAACATTAGTATGCAGAGATGAGTGCCAGTGTTTATTGTAAATAGCTGCATGTCTTTCTATAATAGTAATCTATTATTGTTATCAGGTTTGCACAGGAAATATTGATGCCCTCTGTTTGATTGACCACAGATATGTTTTAATGTGCCCTGGTTATCAGTATAACTGAGCAGTAGCTCTGTCATAAACAGTCACAAGAAACATGGCAGATCCACTCATTCCTGACTCATTTTATGTTGTACTACTTGTGAGAATTGGGACATGCTAAGATGAGGCGCTAAAAATGCCCACTGCAGAAAGCTGCATATAAATGGCTTTGGTACCAAGACGAGTTTTCTCTCTGAGGATGTGCCAGGTTTCTCATTCAGAGCTGATATAAAGCAGTAAATCATAACCACACAATAATATTTTACATTTCCACTGTGACTCACATGTAAGTGGTAGTGTACATTGCCTTTAGTAACAGCAGTGTGCATTGCCTCGTCTATACGCGGAAGTAGAACAGGCTTCAAGTTTGGGGAAAAAAAAAAATTAAGTGGGGGAAAGAGAATGTGTAATAGATAGACGGAGCAGAACTGGGTTGAACCACATGCTCGTGTCTGCCTCCATTATAAGCGCACAGGGGCCTCCTTATTCCTTGCAGAGCCCTTTGCTGGCCTTTACTGCAAAAGGAATTATAAAATAGCTATGACTCATATTTTCATCTTTTCCTGCCAGTTCAGTTATTTATTACTCAAATTATGGTGCATGATCTTTACCCTATCCAGCAATAAACAAGTAGCTTGATTGTCAATTGAAGGCTTGAAACTACTTTTCTCAATTTTATTATATAGTTCTATGTAAGTACAGGCAAATATGAATATAACCTTTTAGTGGTTAAACATGGTTTATTAATTATTAAAATAACATGACTGGAAAAACACATCCATGGTTGAAGTTAAAGCACTATTTTTATGAAAGTTGCGAATGGCAGAGCTGAGAAATCATGAATCTGTTTTTGTACGGCAGCAGCATTGTAGTTTATTATAGAAAAGTACCAAGGTTATATAAAAGTACATGTCATCATTAGGATTTTATTGCATCCTTGGGTGCACTGTGGAACTGAATTTAGTCTGTAAAAATAAATGACCTCCTTATTAACAAATTTGTTTAAATGTAATTAATAACAAATGATAAACATTGCACAGATGTGGACAAATCCTTAGCCCAGGCACCTGGGACAAGATTATGTGTCTGAGTTATTTGTTTTTAATTCATAGTTGCCTGGCGGCCAAGTAGCCTACTTGCTGTTGACATTCTCGAAAAAAAGAAAAAAAAAAGTGTGTGTGTTTAAATCAAATCAACTTCAATGCTGTAAGTATAGTGCACACTACTCACTCCTACAATCCTACCATCTTCTGAACTACACACATCAGCTTTTACTATGCATGCGTGTATAACAGATGATCTTTTCCCGCAGGTATGTGGTATGAGGTAGGGCAAAACAAAATGCAGCGTAATTCTGTCGTATATCTCTCCTACTACACAGTCACTTCATGGTTAAACATGATAATCTATCTGAAACACCTTCTTGGAAAAGTATAATGATCATGACCGAGTCATTTCCTGCGCAGGAATTTACTTGTTTGTGCATGTCATAACGCACTTATGTAGCTAACTTGCTCGCCATACGGTAGTATTTTATATTAGATACAACTTTTATCCTAGTCTATTAGGCAAACAAATTAGTGTTTTCACATGCGCAGTGGGCTAACTAGTGAGATTATGATTTGTCTAACCCTGTTGCAGGTATAAACTTAAAAAAAAAAACAAAAAAAACTGTTGAATAGCTATAGTATTAGCCAGGTTGCCAAAATAAAGACTTTTTTTTTTTTTAAACTGAATTCTCACATTGTTTGAAATGATTTGCAACACTTTGACTAAGTCAAAATGCATGCTTAAGCAGTCATTGTTTAGGCATTGTGTCTCTGGTCACACTAAACGCCGCTCCACTTCACATCGATTGAGCTGTCCATTTGATTATAGATCTTACCACTCAAGCTAACAATCAGTGCTGAAGTCTAAGATAAAGGCAAGTCTCTTGGAGGTTTGATTAATTCCACCCAGTGTGTTTTCATTTATTTACTTCCCAATAACACGGGTCTTGTCCCTCGGGGAAATCGGATGAAAGCTGTAAATAATGGGTGAAATAATATGAGTTTCGCTTTATTTTCTGCTGTACTTGACGTGCAATAAAACCCTGCACTGTTTTCTAAAGCCTGGAAACATTGCATGGATAATTATTTTTAGGGCGATCTGTTGGTTTCATTTGCATAATGAGAGTTGTGGAATGTGGCTGATCAGTCAGGGGAAAGACAAACAGATGCGAGAGCACTTGACTCGTTCTGTTGTGCTTGCTTCTAGTTGTGCATAGGTTTGAGATCCTGCATGCTCGTCTTTCTTATACTAAGAGGGGTGGATGCTCGGTGAGTGGTATTAATTAGTTTGGGAGCTTAAGTCAAGAGGCAGGCTTATGTTCCGCTCCTGTGGTTGGAAAAGAAGCTGTTAGGCTCTTCAGCGTTTCTGGGGTTTTCTCCTCGCATGTCAGGGATAATAAGCCGGAAAAGTTGGTCAGTTCCGTAGTGTATGTTTGAAAGCTCAGAGGCACCACAAATTAGCAGCACAGCAATAACAGATAACGCACTTAAGATCTGTTTACTATATAATGGTTTCTACATTCAGTGCTTTCAGCCTTCAACTTGCCCTTATAGGTCGCAGCTTGTTGATCATTATGGCCTGATTCATCTGATAATCCATTTGTAGAAGTCAGATTGTACAAAAACCCCTTGAATATCATTGAAGTGACCCCAGGAGAAACGAGAGGAAAAAAGATCCTCAGCCTTTTGCGTCCATCATATGAAGCATATAGAGACAGAGTATTTCTTTAATTGCTCTGTAGTTAATCACGCATGGATGATGAGAATCTCACTTTTGTGCATCATTTTATCTTGTAGAGCATGGTTCTTGGGTTGTCTCAGGGTTGCACTGATGTAGAACTGTAAGAACTCATAAAATGCTGTCAGATCTTTCAGCTGCATCTTTAAATGAAAGAGGCTTTGCATTAAAAATTAGATTTGCTCTGAGCTCTGGCGCTGCTATATATCTGCCTTAAGCAAGTACTAAATAATTAAAATAGCTAATTAATTTTGTGAGATTAATTCCAATACTCTTTGTATTTAATGTTTTTTTATTTGCTACAGCTTTCAGTGCTCATTAACTAGCTCCATTATCTAATGGTTAACATTTTCTGTAGAAATGGAGAAATATTTGTGTCCTGAGAGCTCTGGTTTTCTGTTTGTATGCTGAAAAACATGTGCACTGTGATGGAACCAGTTAATCACTACATAAAGCAAACTCGGGCAGTTTGACTGTAATGTTCTGTTAAGAGTTAACCTGAAGGCATTATCATGCTGATGCATTGCAGCTGAAGTGTTCTCCATTAGATGGCATCACAGCTCTGATGGACTTGAATCCTGTCGTCGTAGTAGGAGGCTTTCTGCTCTGTCTCATCCTTCCTTGTTTAGTCTGGCCATCTCTTCGTTTTTCCGATGTCCGTGTAAGCATGTGTAGGTTGTAGGGCTACAGTTAACATTTTGATAATCAATTGTTCAGTTGTAAACTGCTTTAATGAAAAAAAACTAATTCTGAAATTCTATTCCAATCTGCAGCATTTGGCTCAAAGTTGTCTTTTTTTTTTTTTATGTATAATTGTACTATAAAATGTCAGGGCCACAAAAGTCCACGTTATAGACTCTTGTTGTCAGCCTGGGAAAAGAATGGCTTGTTCTTGCAAGGAACATTGTAGTGGTCTGAGCTGTGCAAGTTCAGCATTTTTAAAACCTGTACTTCAGTGTAAAGTGCCTCTGTATTTCAACCCTGTCACATTTTCGACACATGCATCTGTCATCTTTCAAAAGTGGCTCTGTCACTAAAGTGTTGATTAAATTGATTAGACTAATGTTTCTTACCTTTGTTAACACTACTGATGCCATCTAGTAGTTGTTGTAGCACTGGTCGATTGCCTTTTTTCTTTAATAGATATAGTGTGTCTTATAATTCTTAATACAAGAGACATCGTATGTGCACTACATAATAGAAAAATCATTTATATCTGCATGATTGTTTATTAAGTTCAAACTCAGATGTAAGTATTTATACTTTTCATGTATAAATAGACTCACTGACTACTTTAAAAGGAACAGCTTTTAACCTGCTCATTCGTACATTTATCCAATCAGCCGATCATATCATGTGACTCACAGATTCAGTTAATGTTCACATCAAACATCAGAATGTTGGGGGAAAAAATGTCATCTAAGTGACTTTGACAGTGGCATGGTTGTTGGTGCTGGTTTGAGCATTTCAGAAACTGCTGATCTCCTGGGATTTTCATGCATAACAGTCTCTAGAGTGGTGAAAACAGAAAAACATCCAGTGAGCGACAGTTCTGCTGGCCTTGTTGTTGAGAGAGGTCAGAATAGAATGGCCAGACTGGTTCAAGCTGACAGGAAGGCTACGGTAACTCAAATAACCACTCGCACAACACGTGAAACCTTAAGATGGATGGGCTACAACAGCAGACCACATCAGGTTCTGATTTTGTTAGCCAAAACTGGACAGTTGACGTGGAACCTGATGTGGTTTTCTGCTGTTGCACCGCATCCACCTCAAGATTTGGCTTTTTTGTGCTTTCTGAGATGCTTTTCAGCTCATCGTAGTTGTAAATAGTGGTTGTTTGAGCAACCATAGCCTTCCTGTCAGCTCGAACCCGTCTGGCTGTTTTCCTCAGACCTCTCTTATCAATAAAGTATTTCCACCTGCAGAAAAAACGCTCACCATGTCACAGCATTCTGTGTAATCTCTAGACTCTATAGACTGTTGTGCGTGAAAATCCCAGGACAATAGCAGCTTCTGAAATACTCAAACCAGCCTTTCTGCCACAGTCAAATTCACCAAGATCACATTTTCTCCATTCTAATGTTTGAACATTTACCTGAAGCTCTTGACCTGCATCTGCATGGTTTTATGCATTGCACTGCTGCCATGTGATTGGCTGTTTGAATAATTGCACTGCTGCCATGTGATTGGCTGTTTGAATTATTGCACTGCTGCCATGTGATTGGCTGATTGAATAAGTGCATGAATGAGCAGGTTTACATGTGTTCCAGTTAATGTGACCAGTGAGTAGTTTCAGTATCAGACTTGCTCTGGTCCTTGCCATCATTTCATCAGCTCCCACATTTAATCAACAATGTTCTACTGTTCCTCTTTCCCAGGCTTTTGGAATATTTCATTATTTTAGCAAATCCACTGTTTCAGCTCTAAATGGAATGTTCTGAGAAGATCCTAATCTATTCTTAAATTTTAAAGCAGCTCAGTCGTTTGATGTTTTCAGACCTCTGTCTTTGTTTGTCAGGTGCTTGAACATCCGTAAAAGAGATCACTAATTGTTCAGTTCTGCAAAGCAGTCGTGTGTATTCTCACCACCTCTTAACAGTTGAAATGTCACTGATAGCGTGCATGTCATGTTGAGAGCGTCATTTAAGTGAGCTGTTCTACTTTATCAAGCACATGGTGTGTGTGTTCCCTCTTATCGTTGAATATATCATGTGCACTGTCAACAGTGTTTCTGTCTTTTGGTGTATACTCCTCTTGACATTTCATGTGATGGGTTTATGTTTGGTCTCTCATCCCTCCTGTCTGACCCAGTCGCTTTGGCTCACTTTAGGCATGCTGCAGTGAGCGCTTGCTTGTCAGTCCAGCACTCGAACGCCAGCTCCAATTTGTCCCTCTTGTGTCTTCCTCCCATGCTCATGCTTGTGCTGTGGCCCTGCTTATTCTTCCATGTTTACAGCTCAGTCAGCAATTTCCTGTCGTTTGATTCCACGACATTGTTTGGTTTTTATAGGTCAAGTCTAAGCGGAGCTCTGTTAGTTCTAAATGATGCAGATGTACTGAATTGTATGTGCAGCTTTTCTATTTCTCCTGTATGCAATAATCAAAAAAAGCTGCTGTGTCCTAAATGTGCTTTTAACCTATATTTCCTCAATTTTGTGCCTTTTTCAGAGCAAGCTTGACAGAAATAGTGCTTTTAATCAGAAGTAGGTTGATTCATTTTCAATTCATTAGGCACACTATATTTAGCCCATTACTTGTGCGCAAACAAACGCATATAACATAGCAGAAAAAGAGCGTAGCAGTGAGGAACCATATACCATGCTGGAGAATTAAACTCATTTTTCAGAGGAAAGTAAAATTGTCAGGACCCCACATGCCAGGGCCACTCACTTACTCATTAAGGGGTCCGTTTACAATTAAGGGCCAGTGTTTCCAAGGATGAGGCTGGAACCTTTATTTACCACATTGCCTCTCTCACAGCAACCCAGGCCTCCAGCCTGTATATTAGAACACTTTATTGATCCCTCGCACATGGTCCCAACTTGAGTGGGTTTTGTTTCTCTACCTCATTCTTTCCTCAGTCACTCTGGAGCACCCCGGGCAATCTGCAAAAATGGGTTTCTAATTTCACCAGCCCGACCCTAACCCCATCTCACTCAGCTGTCCCTGTGCTTTTGATTCATTTCTCAAGGAGCCCCATTGCTGCCATTGCTGCTGCTGGTTTTAGCTCGCTTTCTTTCCAGCTAGAGCTGCTCACTCAGCATCTTATTGCAGTTTTGATATTGACTCCCTAGATGCGCTGTTAAGGTACCAGGGCGAAAAGTTGCACATACACACACAGAGACCTTAGCATGTCTGTATGTTGACAGGTATGATAAAGAGGGTCATGCCCTGGATGGTCAGTCCATGACAGAAATGAGGGGAGGAAGCAGCGGCGGCCCCACTAACTGGAAGACTTTGGCAGATGTCAAAAACGAGCACCTAGGTCACGGAGACAAGGTAAGCGCTCTTCTGATTTAAAATGCTCAAAAACTAGAACACCAATTAATTCTTTTAACCAAAGAAGTAAACATTTCAGTTACAACGGAGTATGCGCAAGCAAAGTTTTCTGCTCATGAAGGTCATCTTAACTCTGTATTGAAGTCCCAGAAATTGCATTCATCTTGAATTAATAAATGTGTCATGTTGTTGAAATTAACGCATTTTTTTAATCTTATTTTTTTTTAAAGCAAACACTGTAGCAGCATTATCATTTCATCTCTAAATGGTGTCTCTGAGCTTGAACAATATTCATTGTGTTAGAGTTTGATGTATTTCTTTTTGTTAATCACACAGTTGTGCCCTTCCGATTTAGGCTTCATTAAGCATTACTCAAGTATCTCACTGAGATAGAGGGGGCAGATTGGTTGGACTTTATTGAGCTTGATAATTAAGAGATTATGGTTCAGATAGTAAATCTGCTCTTTTTGGCTTTATTTGCACTCTTGGCAATGAAAGAGTTGCTCGTTTTGGTTGAACGTCATTTTGCACGTTGCTTACAATGAAACAAGCACTTTGACTATATTATGGTTATTATTTATCTTGGTCAGATTATACTCCTGTTTTACTTCTGTCTCATTAATATGTATAGTTTAACATTGATCAGATTACATTAAATTCAGCTCTTAAGCATTATAATTATGAGATTAATATCATTGTCTCAGTAGGAGAACACAATCTCGCTGCTTTATGCACTAACTAATACCACAAGCCGCTAATAAGCTGATTGCCAGCTCTTGTTCCATGTCTCTGACTGGCGATGTAAACAGCAGCATGACTACTGCATCTCACGAAAGGAAATGGGAACAATGCCATCCTCCTTTCTTAGCTAGAACATTCAGCTGTGAAAAGCGTGTGACACAGCTGGGATCTGAGCATAAATCCCCGTGGTAGCACTCACCTCTGCTCAGCTGGACCACATGGATATTTCTGGGTATTTCCTGAAATTTGTGATCACCAGTATAGTTTATGTGGTGAAAAATTTAACATGCTTCAGTAGTTTCAGTAAGGCTTTATATATTATACCTGACATGTAATCTACCTGAACTTGCACAAGGATGTCCGGAAAAGCTTACCATATCACTAGACTTATGATGCCTGCTCCGAGGCTGAAGGTTGCATGGTTCTGTAGTTATGAATTCAGGGGGAAAAAAGGACATTTTCTACAATATTGTTCTAAAACTACATGTTTTCCTGAACTGAAATATATTTCAGAATATCTCTATGAGAAGTGAGGTTGTAGCATTTTAATGGTTGCCCCTGTAAGTGAAAGAGGGAAAATGGCATTTAAAGATTCACTGCCAGCTCTACGGAAAGACATCTCACCTGCCTCTACATTTATAACCTAATCTACTTATGGGAAAAAAAAACATTACTGGCTTACTAGAATTCTAAGTTTATGATGGGAAATGAGTTCTCACTTTGATTATCAGCATCATCCACATCAGTCTCAGTCTCATCATCTGAGGTAAAAGTCACGCTGCATTAAAACACGATTCTCTTCACTTGAATGATCTCTTTTCTGGTGGGGAAATAATTGCTGATTAATTTTTAGTAATGTTTTTTTTTAATCAGGTCATTTAAATGTTTTAAAACTTAGCTGTTATCTGTAAAGAGTGTGTAATTGCTCTTCTGTGTTTTGGTGATGACGTGAAGGTGCAGGTGCATCGCAGACATTTTGCGAGCTGGTATCAGATTGATTGCAAACTGAATTGATTAGTTTTATGTCCATTATGCCGTGCTATATAACTATCCGAAAACCTGATGAAATAATGAGAAAAATCACTTAGCTTGCAAGGTTGTAAACATCTTTAGGCAGACTGACTGCATTTACTGCTGTGTCTGTTCAACTGGCTCCTTCCTCCAGAGTATCATCTGCAGGCAGACATCAAGGCAAGGTTTAGAAAGTAACCCAAGTAAAAACTTTTCCACGTTGTTTTGGTAAAATATACATGTTTTCCTAGAGTAAGAGATATCAGAGTGTGTTATTGACAGAAAAGCTCAATTTTGGTCCTAACTCGATTTGAGTTTTCCCACTGCAGCATCCAGCTGGTTTTTGAAGACTACCACACATATGTGTTATGATTTATTTATGACTAAGGTTCCCGAGCAGGTTGTCACTTGAGAGATTTGAGAATATTTGTGTATATGTATGACAAATGTCGAAGAGGTGTGTGATTCTGTCCTCGTTCACTACTGCAAGCCGCTCGGCAGACAATCCTACAGAAATAACGTAGGTGTAAAGACTGTTCATTTTCAGATTGATATTTTGCATGCTGTTTAGTTCATCAGTATGATCGTATAGATATATGCACCACTGAAAGAATTCTCAGGTAAAGATCTTTGCGAGTGTTGTAAGGAGGACTGTAGCACTACAGCTAAATAACTGAGATAGAACTAACCCCTAATTTCAAGCAGTGAAGTCCACAGTATAAACAATTATATTGGCAACTTCACCTCAACTCATGAGACTGGTGCTTTCTTGATGGTTCGTGTACTTCTATACCGTCTTTACATTCATTAATTTTTCAAGGTAACATCACGTTTTGTTTGTTTGTTTGTTTGTTTTTTCTCCCTTCCCCCCAGGACCAGGTTTTTTTTTTGTTTGTTTGTTTTGGGTTTTTTTTTTTTTTTTTTTTTTTTTTAAACGCCTTGTTGCCAGTGCCAGCCATTGAACATAATGTTTTTATTTTGAAGGATGTGAGATCTGAATGTGAAGGCACAAGAAAGGATGCCCAAAGATGAGAGAGAATAAAGAATCATCAGGTGCAGAACAGAGAAGTGAGATTTTAAAGGGAAGTATTTGCAGTGGGATATCTACAGGAGCTGCAAAGTAAAGCTTCCCGATATCACAGTGAAGAGAGACACGAGAATGAAAAATGGGAAAACCCCGCTTTCAAATAAGTCGGGGCTGAATTATTGAAGAGAAAACAAACTGGGTGCTGTTGTTTATGTACTGCAGATCTCAGGAGAGTTTGGGACATTTAAAATGATATTGAAATGCTGGCAGAGCTGTAAAAAGGAAATGATCTTGAAGCCACTTCCTTGTCTTAAATCCACCAAGTCACCTGACTGTCACTGACTTCGATTTACAGTTGGTCATTTAGCAGGCGCTGTTATCCAGGGCAATTTGTATATCATGCTAACAGTGAGAGTAGTGAATCTGCAAGAGTACCTAGCATAAAAGAGTAGTTTGTAAGTTTCTAAGTGATAGAAAGTTGTTTTTTTTTTTTTGTTTGTTTTTTTTTGGTCACTGCCTAGACCAGCAAAAAGTAGTGAGAAATACCATTCTAACCATAATTGTGTAAATATTGCAAATAAATAAAAGAAGTAATATGAGAGACAATGAATGCATGTTAAAAATAAAAGTCACGTTAATAAGGTTTTATCCTAGGTACTGTCTGCAGATGAAGGTCTTTTGCCCTTTGCCGTGAGGAAACTCAAATTATGAAGGCTATACACTTTCACAAAAATTTCATACAAGTTTCATTCCTTATCCTTGTCTTGCATTCATGACTGACCCAAAATGCCTAAGTCTACAGACATGGAACCTTGGTTAAGTAAGGAATAAAGCTACATGCTGTTATAGCAAAATAATCAACAACGAGGTGGTTCTGGTCTAGCGCAAAACCGAGTAACTTTTACTGCCCCAAATTGATGTGTTTTTACCACAGCAATTGGCCAACAATTACAAATTTTAATTTATTAAAGAATGACGTCATACTTTAGTTTGTAATTGCATTTGTTGTAGTAGAACGTTTGCAGGGCTAGTTAGTCCTGTTATTGCCTGTGTTTATGGCCACCAAAAACTGTCGTTACATCACCAGGCGCCCTTTTTTCCACTCTCTTTCCCATGGCCATGCACTGTACTCACTGAAACACAGGTTTCCATCTGCACTAATGCTTTCCTGTATTTTACTGGAACAAAAGGCCAAGCCACTGAAAACACCTGTAATTAATGATGCTTGTCACAGTCTTTGTATTGTCTCCCATTGCCACAATTCCATGTTGGCCTTTTGACATTCAGCTAACACCAGTTTGAGTTTGCCCTTTCATGCTAATATATTACTGTTTCCTGCACTCCTTACTTTAAACATCAAATGGATGTCTACAAATGGCTCTCATATCGCCATAAAAGGCAGCCATTATAACAGCCAGTAATGTATTTTTGCCTTCTTTTCCATTCTCTGGACTAATTTTGCAGTAAAGTAAATGAAAAGATAATTATATAGGCATTCACTTGATTAATTACTGCTTTTCAGAGAGTCTGAAATGTTGAGATTCCCCAGCACCAACTGAAATAACAGTCATTTACAGCGAGCTTCTGTTTGAGTACACAGCTATTTTTCCTCCTGCCTTGCGGCATTGTCACTCAGCAGTCCCCGGGAGCTTTACATTTATTTGAAGCAATGCAGAATATCAATTCAGCTTCTTTTAGAAGTTAATTGGGGTCAAATATCCAAAGTGTAGTAACAGAGTGGTCAGCATTAAACCTGTTCACGCTAAGAGAGAAATCAATTCCGTTAGCAGCAAGACTTCGCTTTCTGCTTTTCTTCTTTAGCTCCTTAGAAAACTTCAGATTAAGGCTTTGCCTGAAGTGTGTGGACTAAACATAGATGGAGGTCCTGAAAGGCAAAGTGGCCTTTGAATGTTCTGGTTTTTTGTTAGAGAGTTAAATTTATAATGTAAATGTTGCTCTAGAGTGACTGATTATATGGAAGAGTGAATTTGAAGTATGCTGTATGTCCACTGGGCGAATGATTTAGCATGTAAATGTTGCTTTTGTTTGCCTTCCTCCAAGATGCTCATGGTTCCTGTTCTTAATAGTGATGGCGATTATGGTCATTATCCAGTGACCAACAACTTCCCCAGATGCCGGACAGATCTGAGAGCCTGGCTTGAGTGTGAAACAGCATGCTTTCCTTAGCTGGCTGTCTTCATTTATTCGAGTCACTTCTAGTTAGAGAAAAGGAAAAGCAGCAGTAATGCAGCATGGCTCCTCTCATCAGCAGCACTAGTGCCACTCCAGCTCGAATTAGTTGTCTGGGTTTTTCTTCATTAGTTTGAGCACTGAGCTGCCACATTTGTGCCCACCAGGCGCTTTCCACCCCTGCCCCCACTCTTATTCCAGAGCAGTGTTTGGTTTTTACATGTTCTGCTTTTTTAATATTTTAATATTTGCTTAACATGAATGGCAAATTTACTGTGTTCTCCTTACACCCTGTTAACACACATGTTGGCATTTGTAATGTGTGGCACTTGTCAGCATTTTACACATTTATTTATCATGTTCAGTATAATCTTTGATTAATGGAGTAAGCTTAATTTTATGTAAATAGGAGTGCACTTTTACAGCACCATCTCATGTTTCATTAAATCTATTCCAGTCTGCAGGGGTGGACACATCAGAAATTCATTAGCTTCATTATTCAGAGCTCCAACATGCTTTCCTAGTTCCATGTTTTGGTTGCCCGGAAATGTAAATGACCAAAAAGTGTTAGCTAATGGAATACATGGCAGACTAGTTTGCCAGTTAAATGCATTAATACAGACTTTTCCATTATTATTCTAATAAAGTATCTAATGGGGCGCATTGTGTTTGTACCCGTGACAAAAAGTCATGGGCCAACATTCTGGCCATGAGATATGGCTTCAAAGATATAATCGAGTCTGGCTAGCATTTTTATTTTCTCCTAATATGTTTAACCATGAGGTGACTGACTAATCAAAGCAAAATGAAGTCAAGCAAAGCCATCATATAACCTGTCTGCTTAATACTCATAGTGTATACACACACCTGCTTGTTCCTGATTGGTTAAAGATTGTGTGTCATCCGTGCTTGCTAATTAATCCACCATGTAAAAATCGATCTACCAACAGTAAATCATGCCTCAGCTGATGTGTGTAGTGCAGCAAGTGGAGGGATTTGGAATGAATAGCGTGTGCTATAGTTATAGCACTGAGGTGTGTCACCGCTGTGAAACGAATTACATTTATGTACATTATGTAATGAAAACTACATAACAAATGAAAACCCTTATTTTGTGAAAGTAAATCAGAAGTGTTTTTTCTTTTTTATGGTTGAAGAACCTACTTGTCTGCCGGGCCAGCTATGAATAAAAAACACATAATCAACTTGTCCCAGGGGCCCAGGGTAATGATTTGTCCACCCCTGGTCTGTGTGATACAGTCTTCTTTATGTACTGATGTCTCTCTCTCTCGCTCTAGGCTGATTACTTTTCCTGTATTGGCACCATCGTGTACATACGGAAGGAGAACTGTCTGTATCAGGCCTGTCCCAGCAAGGACTGCAACAAAAAGGTGGTGGACCAGCAGAATGGCATGTACCGCTGTGAGAAGTGTGACAAAGAGTTTCCTGACTTCAAATATCGTCTCATGCTCTCTGTAAGTCAAGCTGTCTTTCACTCTCACCTACCTATTACTGTTATCTACTCATAAGCACCTTTAAAGTTTGTATAAAAAAAAACAAGTTTTTTTCATATGGAAAAAGTGTGATGAGATTTTAAAATTTTTATGGACACCTACACATTGTGACCAGTGTGATGCTACATTATATTTTTCAGCACTAGTTCAAGTTCAGGTTTCTTCCCTTGACTTCCAGTGACTTTCTTCTTACATACATTCTTTAGTGCTCTGATTTCTCCACTTGCTCAGCTTTGTGTTCATTTTCCTATAAAATGTGCATTTTAAAGTCTTCCTCAGTGCAAGCTTATCCCCTGTAATAAAAATATGTCCTCATTATTTTGGACCAGTTATATTTTTGCTGTTTAGTCTTACATTGTGGTTCTACGTAATGCAGTACTTAAAAATGAATGTTTGCACCAAGCACGGTTCTCGCCTATCACGACTGATTGTTCAGCAAGCCCTACATTGAGTAGTTAATCAAACGGTTAAAATGTGGATTAATAGTTTGCTTTTTATCTTTCCAGGCAAATATTGCAGATTTTGGAGATAACCAGTGGGTGACGTGCTTTCAAGACAGTGCTGAGACCATCCTGGGCCAGAAAGCAGATTACATTGGCCAGCTCAAGGACTCAGTGAGTTTGTCCCTCTGTTTTTCTCTTTACTGCAACCATATCCTCATTCTCTGATGTGGCCAGCGCAATACAAAGCCTCCACAGGAGGCTCGGTTTTGACTCTCTGTGGTGCATCAGTGAGTGTTCAGCACTAAACTGGCTCTACGAGGTCTTAGTTCATTAGAATAGATTGACTGAAGTTGACTCCTACACAAGATTGAATCTTGACCGCTTCATTTTGTTTCTCAGTAAATTTTATTACTTCTCCTTTTATATCTTTGCGCAGAATGAGGCTGCCTTTGATGAGGTCTTCCAGCACGCCAATTTCAGCACCTTTGTCTTCCGCAACCGAGTGAAATTGGAGACCTACAATGTGAGTACATGTTTAATTGGGTATCATTTTTGAGCATATCACTTAACCAGGGAACCGAAGTTGTGAAGTTGCTCATTATTCCACCAAACCGCTGCGTTTTTTTCCTCTCTCTCTCTCTCTCTCTCTCTCTTGTTGTAGTTCTTGCTGTGCTAGGGTTTATAGAGGTTTGTCACTTTGTTCTTGTCCAAAATCTGAATGAAATTGCTAAAGTGAAAGAGGGTATTTTCCTTTTAACTGAAGCATCACTGTGTGTGGTGCACTTATGTATAAAAAAAAAAAAAAGACTGCCATAGCATTGTCACCATTCGTATATCTGCGCCTGGCTGTGCACTAATGGTGCAGTAGAAGTGTCATGTTGTCTATCAGCAAGGGGCTGTTTCTCCTTAGGCTGTGTGGGGAAATGTCGTAAAGTGGATTTGTTTGGATTGCTGTATCATGAAGGCTGCGGAGCCTTAAGTGGTGTTCAAGACCTGGTTTCATTTGTGTTGGACGTAAAACTTGAGGTTACACATACCTGGGGAAAGGGAAGCAAGTGGAGTCCTATCTCTGTTAATTTGTACGTGTTTATCTCATGCTTATGACCTTCAGTCCATCAGACATTCAGATTCTTGGTGCTAAACTGTCTGTCACTTTGACTAAACCTGTGAAAAACAGCAAAATACACATAGTGTAGGTTCAAAGTCAGATATTAAAAAATAAGCTACACACACACACACACACTGTACAGGTTACCAAAGATCTGTCTGAGTCTTCTGAATAAAGAACACCCACCACAATGCCATCTGAAGTAGCACAGTGCACATTCATATCAGCATAAATGCATTATTAATGCAGGACGTTATTTATGAATAAAATATAACAAAGCCAAATAAAAGAAACATAGTCTAAATGAGTTTGTCTTCATGATATGAGTTGTTTTAAAGTGGGAAAACATTCATCTCTTGATCGCTCTATGACTGACCATATTCAGTCATATCGAATCCATCGAGTTGTCATACAAGCTACCAATTCCGGAGAAAATGTTTTCTGACTGGGAAAGTTTGATAAATTTGCAATACAGTTGGACAACCAGATAAGGTAGGAGAACTCCTACCTAACAGAATACTCGGCGGTTAATAAACATGGCTCACCCCGGGACATCACGCTTCCACTGATTGTCACATTGGCCACCAATGATGTCATGAGGTCAGCACTTGAGTGTAATGTGAAGTGTCCCTGTACTTTGGAGGATCTCTGTCAGAGCAATTTCACTGTTCTTCTACACCATTTTCCATCCAATACATTTTTAGTCTAAGTGAAGTGACCAAGTGCATTAATAACATTTACTGCCAACTGTTTTTATTATTGAATCGATTTTGACAATTATTTGTTCCAGTCCTATTTTCAGCCTAACTCCATATACTGTATATGTATCATATGATCACGTACAAGAATTGACAAGTTTGATTATATGTGTTAAAATGATAGTATGCGCTCCCTTGTGCTGCAGTATTTCTAAGGGTGCTTTCACATATGCAGTGTTTTGCTGTATGCACGTGAATTTCCAGCCTTACATTGGAACGTTAGTTTTTTGTTTAGTTTGTTTGTGTTTTGCGTTTTGTTTTGTTTAATTGCATGCAGTTATAAAACAAACCAAATAGCAAACGAACCAAAACTATCAAACTTCGCTTTGGTTCGGACTCAGCAACCAGGCTAATGGGTGTGGAAGTGCCCTTAAATTATCTGACCGATCTCACAATAGCCTGGACCTCTAAAACACATGTTGGTCAATCCTGTATGACTAGAAGAGTTTCCATTTTCCTCAGATGATTAAATGGCACAATGTAGCTGAGAAATGTGATCTTAACAGATGAAAGATTTAACATTTCAAAATACTTTGCTACAAAAGATGCAAGTATGTGTATAACATCATCAATTGGTGCTATAGCACAGCTCACAGAAGGCGTCATGGTCTCGCTGGATGTCCCATGCACATATACATTTAACTTTCAAAATGTAGAATAAACCTTCAGTGAACTGTTATTACTCAGAAGAGCTCTTATCCTTCTTGCGTGGTCACTGCCGTGTGCTGTTTTGTTCACAGGCTTTCGGTTTTCTCTCTAGATCTTTTTATTAAATAAGTTCTTATCCCAGTGACTAGCTGAGCCACCATTTGCCAATCTCCTCGGGGAAAAAGCTAATTTATTTTCAGTGACAATTTCAATGACAGTCTACATACCTACTAATAGAAATCTCATGGCAAAGCAAACACAACAAAACATTGCTGTGGATGTTAGAGGCCATGGAGTTTGCTAAAGAACGTGAAGTGAGCCTGCTTCACTGCTCACTGTTGTGTTGTATTGTTTTTCTTTGACCTTCTTTGATTTCAGATAGTAAGTTTGTACTTGGGCAGAAAGAACTACCACCAAGTATCAAGTCTGTAAAATTATTTGGGGAATTTTCTGTTTGTGTGTGCACTGCACGTATGTTCAGGTTTTTATCAGACTGTAAGTCTAACTAGAACAAGTGTGTAGTTACTTGGCAACTGTAAAATGCCCTTGAAGCCCTCTCCTTGAAAAATAGTGCAAGCTATAGCTCAGATTCTGTGCTAAATAATGCTGGCGGTATACTTCAAAAGATGAAAGAGCTAAATGAACAAGACCATCCACTGAGCATGTACTTGTTGGTAGACTCAGAAAAGGACTGCCTTTTGAGAGGGCTGTGAGCAGAGCAAACTCCATAACAGAGAAGTGTTGCCAGGTCGACTGCTGCAGACTTCTGAACCCTTGCTGCAGTGATGCAGGAGCCACATTATAACTGCGCTTTTCTGCTTTCTTGCCTAAAACAGCAAATAAATTTTGCCTTGTGGAAGCAGCTGATTCAGTTAATTTAGGTGACCTGTGAATACATGCACCTTGGGATTTTGAGCTAATAGAAACAAGTGGGAAGGTCTGCTGTTTGTGGTTAATAAAAATATATATGTAAGACCACAACAAACTTTAGCCTCGCTGTTTGCTTGGTACTACAGTTAATGATACATTCTCTCCAAAATCACATTCCGTCACGACTGTCTGTAATGTCCTGATTTAGAATTTGAAAATAGTGTGGTAATAATCCGGTATTATAGTAATCTCCTATCTGTCAGAACAAACATTCTGTGGTGCAACATTTTGGAATCACGTGATCAGTTATTCTGTGTGTGTCAGAAATGTTTGGGACTCCATACTGGCACAACAGAAATCTTCGAATCAAGTTCAAATCCCAGCGATGCCACAGCTATATGTGGCTGGGAGTCTAGAGAGCATAATTGGCCATGCTCTCAGGGTGGAAGGGATGGCATACTCTCATCCTCTGTCAATCAGAGTGACAGTAGACACTAATCATGGGGGTCTGTCTATGCAGAAGAGGCCAGATAGCACATTTCTGAGTGTGTTACACTGCCCTGTGATGCAGCAGTCTGAAACTGGAGGTTGGCTTCACACGTCTTGGAGGAAGCAGGTGCTAACCTTCACCCTCCACAGCTGAGACTGGCAAATGGGGGAAATGTTGAGGCTACAAAAAGTCTGGATCTGGATAAGGGAAATTGAAATCAGTTAATTGTTTGCAAAAATTTCCTTTGTTTTATATTAAACATGTTTTTCTATTTTCGAGGTCTTTCGGTGGTAATAATAATAATAAAAAAAAGCACTGGGTAGATTGTGCTGTGTCACTATTTAATATTTTCTTTAACTATGTAAGCAATCGTATATTTCATGATGTTGCAAATTAAACTACTTAAGTAGTTTAATTTGTTTGATGTTTTCCTCTCATGTTTGTAATAAAGCTATAAAGACCTTTTTGGGTCAGTGTCTATATACTGCTTCTCAGAGCTGTAAAAGTCAATTAATCAACAGTAAATATTTTTCACTACAGTTGTAGATAGTTTAATATCATGTACAACGTCTGACTTTGAATCAGACTGCAAACTGGACATGCACTTATGTTTATTTTGTAACATCTTATACATTCCGCTGGTTGCTTATAAATCCAAACATTTCTGCAGATTGCAGTTAAACATCAGTTCAGTCAGCACTTTTTATCATTCATGCTGTTGGCATCGAATTGTTCTGAATAGTAGTGCAGTGTAAAGGGTTTGGAAGGGGTAATATTCTGAATTTTGGGATGGAGTTTTTGGGTTGCTTTTTAAAGCAGGCATTGCAACCCTGAACAAATTTTTTTAAAAAAACCACACACACAGCAGAAAGAGGTATATAATGCAAAAATGTCGAGAAGATGGAGCAGTTGGCATACTTGAGTTTTCCCTCGAATGTGTTTGAGCTGCTGCTTTCACAGTCCCAACCAAATGTACAAACAGCTGACTTGCAGTGCAGTGACGCAAACAGCCGTTTGATATGCAGACAAATTCACAGGCCGAAGACGCAGTAGTTAGCACCTCATACACACTGCAGCAACTAAAAACAGCTGCATCTTTCTGACTCTCTGTATATATCAACAGAAGTGTACCATCAGATTTTGTTAAGAAGTGTGTGTCAGACTGGCAGGTAGGCTCTCTCTAAAGTTTTATATTAATGCTCAGGGAAATTTGCACTCAGTAACACATTAGTATCCAGATTCCGTGACTGCATTATAATATAATGAAATCGGTTTACAAACCACGCTTGACAGTGACTTTGCCGCTCTGCTCATTAAAGGGTAACATAAAAGACCAAAAAAACCCATCGTATAAAAGAATTATGGTTTGTTCATTTAAATGTTGACTGCTTATTGTTTGCACTGGCCTGTTAAGGAGAACTGTTGTAATATAAGCATATTTTTATTTATAATAAACAAAAAATAAGTTATCATGATGACTTTTTTTAAAAAAATTTATTAAATATATTAATTAAATTTATTAATTAAACAATTACACACCGATCAGAAGCAGCTGCTTAGGTAGTTTTGTACTGGTTTAATTATTTACAGAATTTGTTTTACTGAATTTAACAGATTTTTTCCCATCTTTTCAGTGTTACTTTAACCCCTACAAAAACAAATTATTAAACTTAGTTTTTCACAATTTTTTTTTTTAAATGCAATTTTCAATTACTTGCAGTTTATTGTGATGCATATCCTGTATCATAGAAATGTCTTCAAGTATCGTGATATGATACATATTTGTCACATCATTATGATTATCAACGTTTAAGAATGATGAGCATCTACTGATGTGGTGTCTTGTCTTTGTTTAGGACGAATCTCGCATTAAGGTGACGGTGGTGGAGGCCAAGCCTGTGGATCACAAGGAATACAGCAAGAGGCTGATCATGAACATCAGGAAGCATGCAGCGCATTAGGAACACTGTTGTTTTTCTATAAGCACTTCAGTCTTTGACTTGCATACATGTGTCTCTTTGTGCCGTCTTTCCTTTATTTGGTTATTTTTGTTTTATGTTATTAAAGTCTGGTCATTCATATTTCCTCTGCTACAGAACAGCTTTTTTTAATATAAAACAAATGCTTATTTTGGACTGAGGAACGTGACAGGTCAAGCGTGGTTTGGCTAGTGCAGTATTCCCTACATGTTATCAATCGCTGTGGGTGGTTTATTAGAAACTGCTGACCTTTAAGTGAATGAATAGTTAAGAGAGGTAAAGGGAATTGTGTAAGACGATCGGGTGGCAGCAAACTGGTCAGTATGTATGCACGCAAAGTTGTGTCTGTTTTTAAGCGGGCAGAAGCAAATCCACTGCCTTTTCTAACATTTTGGTTCAGCAGCCTGGTCAGTAGGCTTCCTGTGTCTGAGCTTACCTTAATTAAACCTGCACAGCTTAAGGTCAGATTGACTTCCCAGAGATAGAAGCACTCTGTACATGTAGATATTTTTCTGTTTTCTGGAGATCTAAAGTTTAACCAACAAAGAAATAAAGATTTTGAGGATCCTGGTATTGAGTGTTTTTTTTTTCTAATTGTTTTTAACACAATTACTGCATGCACACACTTTGTATTGGCCACTTTTAACAGATTTTCTGTATTTTAAGGTAGTGGTAATGAATTGTTTCACAAGAATACACAAATTCTTCTCTATTGTGGCTGTCTGTGCTCTGTTATAGGGCTGAGTCTCACTCTAAGAGCTGTACAACAGCTACACAGTGGCCTCTCTAGGTCAATGATAACTCTTTGTAATATGTCCATGTCCCTCTCAGTGTATTGTGTCTAAAACAGTACTCTTGTATATGAAGGACAGTCTCTTCTTTTTGCCCGCATTTCATGCATCTTTTAAAGATCTTGGATGTTTTTTAGTGATGCCCTGAATCTCTACAGGGACAGTTGAGGGCTCTTGTTGCCTGCCTGTCATTTTCCTGTAGCCATTGAAATTGCCTCGAATATCCACTTGTGTGTTTGAGGAACCCAGCAGAGAATCTGAACCACTAATTCCATGTTTGATTACGGGCAACTGTTGTTTTTGTTTTGCTTTTTCTTATTTGTTCTGGGAAATACTGATGTTTGAATCACAGAGACATAATGAGTGATATATTTATTTAAGCCTGAAGGCAAATTGAGTCACAGGATGGTCCATGTGGTACCCCTGTAGTTTTCAACTTCTGAGTAACTCTAGGATCATGAAAGTCTGGCTTCAGGTAATTCTTTTGTTGATACTGTGAGGATTATTTGCTCATTGATATGAGCTTTTTTGCCTGCATTTTCTCCCCTATTTGATCACCTGCCAAATTCCAACTAGGGAGGGTGAAGGCTATAAGGTGCTTCCTCTGAAGCCATCCAATCACATCGTTTTGAGCTGCTGCTCATGCTGCATCACTGGGCAGCATAACACACTCCGAGAGAAGTGTTGTCTGTCCTCTTTCGCATACATGAGCTCACAGACACCCGTCACTGGCTAGTGGCGTTGTGATTTACAGGGAAGAGAGAGAATGCCATCCCTCCTGCTCAGAGACCTCAGACAAATTTGGTCCCTTTGCTCCCAGCCTTGGACGGCTGTAGCATCGTTCATACTCGAGGTATGAGCATATTTGGTCAAATCTAACAAATATTGGCGTTAAGTGGGTGCCATCTTGTGTGTCTTACATGTGGATTGAACATCAAAACCATTCGAATCCCTACATCTTCAAGAGAATAAGTTTTACTTACAAAGTGTAAGTCACACATGGCTTTTGCTCTGTTCATAAGATAGTTATGCATCAGAAATGAGATGCATGTAATTTATGGAAACATGGAAATAGGATTTGTTCATGCTCTTCTGTTTCTATTTAGAAGTTGACTGTGACATGTTTACCTTGAACCACTTCTGGGCTTTTTTATCTTTGTCTCGTTTTCTGATGGACACTTCCTGATAAAGGGTTGTCAAATTGAGTTAACAATACCTAAACCCTGCGAAAAGTGTAACAAATCCCTGACGCGATAAGAACTCGAATAAAAGGCAGAGGGGATTGCAGAGAAGCAGAAGCTTAATCTCAGATGCTTGCCTCACACTGAGATGTTCTTTCTCCCTCTGTTACTCACTCAACAGAGAGCTTCTTGGCATGTTTCAAATCTTCCAATCCTTAAGTAATGATGCTTGTTTGCCTGGATACTTCCCTGCAGCTTGGTCTGCACTGAAGCCTTCTAACCTGATTAAGACCTCAAACAGTGCTTTCAGAAGTGGATCAAATAATTTTGTCATGTCACCGCGACACAGATATCCTGTAGATATACGAGTATGGCTGAAATTGCAGACTGCAGTATAGTAGAACAATTTGTTCAGCTCCTTTTTTGGTCTTGATGTGGTGATTGTAGTAAATGTGATTTGCTCTCAGATTGGTTCTTTGCTTAGGGATGTTGTGTTTTAGTGCATTAGGATTTTAGAGCCCTGTTTAATAATTAAAATCCACTGCATATTCAGTTATGTCAATGATTCTTGCAGTAGAATCCGAGCTTGCGGCACAACCACAATTCATGAACATGTCACTCTACTAAATGGCTCCTAGTAGGTCTATCATCATGCAAAACAGAATTTTCGGGTGAGTTTTGTGGCGGTTTCTTTTGAAGGATTCTTGGGTGCAGTCCTAGCATTGTCAGTGCTATGGTGACAATGGAGACAGATGGGCCAGAAGATCTCAGCAGTGTCACTCTAATTGTAATAGATGGAAGGAAAGATGGTGTGTATGTCTCCCTTAAAACCCCCAGTCCGGAATGAACATGGACACCTGAGGAGAAGGGAAAGATTGTCAGCGTCTCCTGAAAGCTCACGCTCACTAGATCACTGCAGGGCATCAGTAAGCTCAAGTCAGAGGAGCACCCCACCTGTGTGGGGACGGGAAACTCCATCAGTATCTGCTTCTGCCTTTGTATTGACCCCATTCACCTTCTGTTGAGTCGAGAACGTCAGTGCCTCTGCACCTGTGGCATGGCCCCTGAAATTGGACAAAAAAAGGCTCTTTCTGAGAAAAGCAGGTTTAAACTGAAGGTATTCATAGTTGCTATGCTACAAAGAAGTATATTTTCTAAAAAAAAATCCCTGAAATTGCTACAAATGACTTTGAGACTTCACTTTGCCCCAGGAATGGAGTTAGGTTGTAGGGTGGCATGGTGGTTCAATCCTGTGCTCTTGTTAAGCCAGGTTTACAACATGCAATTTTGCCGTCACAGAAAATAAATGCACATTATAAAAAAATTCTTTGGTCATGAGTTAAGATCAGATGTGGATCTAATGCCATTTTGACCAACGACAGCCATTAGTGTCACAAAATTTTGATTAAAATTTCTGACTGACTGCTGCTGTGAAGCTCTTCTAAAAATCACCAATAGAAGGACAGCATTGGACAAAACTCACAGAGCAGCTACAAATACAGTAGTGATAATGGCAAAATGTAAAAGAAACATGCTAATGGACCGAAAAATATCTTTATTACCTCAAGCTCACTTTGAATAATGTTCTATTTACGCAACCCTTTTTTTTTTTTCTTTTTTTTTTTCTTTCTTTCATGTGCCCAGATCCTACTGATTGATGACGTAAGCAGAACAGAGTAATTTTTTTTTTAGAGGAAAATTACTGTTAAAGGATCTTCATTGTATAATCTGACATAGAGAACACATTACCTTACCAGTTTTTTTTTTTTTTTTTTGAGATCATCAGTCGCATACAGTGTGACAAGTAATCATTTTAAATGACCTCTGCAATCTCACAATCTAAAGCTGTCTGTGCAGAGATTTACATGTTCCCTCCATGCTTGCTGCAAGGCAGGAATACACAATGGACTGGAAACCATTCACACAATTAAGAGTAACCAATCCACCTACCAGTCCACTGTGTATTCCTGCCTTGCACCAAGGGTTCCCAGGTTAGGTTCCGATTCTACCACAACCCTAACAAGGCTAAAGCACTTACCAAAGATGAATGAATGGTGGATTTGGTTTCTATTGTGAAGTAATATATTTCGAAGAGATCTTTCACAAGCATATCTGCATTGTGCCTTGTTATTTTTGAGTTCCATTTATATCTATGAAGCAGATGTATTTGTTGTTCGCAGTGCCAGATATTTTCTTTTGTAACAGTTGTGTCATTGAGATCCATTTTTTTCCCCTGTGAAATTAAAGAAATAAGGTATTTTGTCAGCATTTAGTGACAAGACACTCTGGTTGAACATAATGCACACTTAATGTATAATACATTATTGTAAGTGATTAATACCTAATTGTATAAATAGACTTACAATAAAGGTTTGTCCCTAGAGGAAGTCTTAAAGGTGCTACATGTGGACTACAACAGGGATTTTCTCTTTCTAGAGCCAGCCGAAGAACACAAGAGAAAGCTTTTTTCCCTAATAGTGCATGATGATTGGGAGATGTCCATAAATGCCTTATTCAGTGTTAATCAGTGTGTCTGAGCTTCTCCAAAGCTGTTCAAAGTGCTGTTGAATTCTTGAATCTGATTGGTCAGATGATGTTGCTTAATTTTTTAATACAGCACTGCTTGAAGAGTAGGTCAACTGCAGGGTGAATCAGAGGTATACTGTACTCACTTAATGCACTCACTCTAATATGTTATGGTTTGTATAGTAATTTAAACAGGGGCTTTGTATGGTAGACACTCCTCATACATGTATTTAAAATGTTTGTAGTTGTTGATATGGTGCAGTTTTCTGTGAGGAGATGTTTAGTTAATGTTTTTTGAAAGAGTCTCCAGTGTCGGTGCTTTGTAAACTTTTCCAACACAGGAAATTCTTCAGGACAGAAGGCTTTGCAGTTTCTTGGAAACATAACAGGCTGCATTTTTGTCTTATTAACGTCAAGAGAGAAAAAAGAGTCTTGTGAGGAATTGACAGTTTAGAGCTGTTATGATGCAAATGATAACAGGAACTAATTTGCCTCACGGTTGTTCCACAATGGTAAATGTAACTATAAACAAATAAAAAGTACATGTTGTTCTTTAATAACAAAAAAACTGTTAGTGTTGGGAAATTGCTGTGGTGTAAGAGGAATAAAGCACAAGCTGTTATTGGAAAATAATCAACTTCAGGTTGGTAGCAGGAACTCCGCTTTACACTGGGCTGCATCACACCAATCTCTCATTGATTAATTTCCTATAACAGCATGCAGCTTTGGGGTTTATTCCTTACTGTGCACTTGCTTGTTTGAGAGATGAACAAATGAGAGTTTGGGATTGTGTAGATACACATGGTACCTCATAAAACAAAGAAAGGGCATCAAGGCTCTGTCAATATAACATCTCATATCATCTGATAAAGTTGCACATTAGCAACTTTGAGAAGCTTTTTGGATGGCTGCTGAGAAAATATGGTGTTTGCATTTGCAAGAGCAGTTCATTTAATTTGAAAGTTTTCTCTTAAATGACAAATTAATAGTGATATTCAGACTTTATTAAAGTATCAGCTTTAATAAACTGTGACAGTAGCACTAACGAAGTCACTGAGAGAGAAACAGAAGACACACACACACACACACACACACACAAACACACCACTCATCTTATCCTTACAGCTCTGTCTAGTCGTTTTGCTGACAACATGGTGAAGATCAAATTAACACTAAAAGAGCACTGAATGTTTTGTGTGTCTTTGACCTCACACTTTCATTATCCATAATTAACAGCCATGGTGGCCTAATTGTGTAGGAGGGGAGTATTTATTGCATCTCTTTCTGTCTCTGCTTATGTTCTGCATCATCCTGCACAGCCTTTCCTTTCCTTCTCTTCTACAGAATCTTCTCTTCCATGGAGATCTCTTCACAGGCTGTTTGGATGTGTAACAGTGCACTGCTTTCACGCTGAAGCAGCTGCCTGTCTCTCTGTCTCCATCTGCACCATTCTACAGTTAGATTGTGCAGTGGAGTGGCCCGGGCCCAGACTTGGCCCTCAGGGATTGAGCTGCCAAAGAGTAGAACAACTACTGAGAAGTTGTTCAGATCAGCACAGCCTCCATTCTGCAGCTACACCCCGCTCACACTGCATTTTTTTCTTTGAGTGTTTGAATGTCCTTTTTTCCTGAACTTTTTTTTTCCAATATTTTTCTTGTCAAAAGCCTTGGACTGGCCCTGAAACTGAAAAGGATTGGAAAAGCTGTGTTCGGTGTATGCTTTAGAGGAAAAGAGCCATGGAATGTGAACATGGTCAGAATGCTTGCTGGGAACTTTGGTTTAAGATTCTATCTTGTTTTTGGGTTTGTAGAAGTCTGACATGTTGATGTCTGTGTTGCAGGGGCTCTGTTGATCCATGTGGATTGTTTTTAACATTCTTTCAGTAGGGTCTACTATTAAGAAGTGTTTTTATTTCATTAGTTATTAAAAACATAATTCATTCATCTTCAGTAGCTGCTTTATCCTGATCAGGAGCAGGGCACCATGCATGCACATTCAAGATTTAGAGTAGCCAATCCACCTACCAGCATGTTTTTGAGAGCCTGGAGGAAACCAGGAGACCTGGATGAAACCCACATGGACACAGGGAATATATACTGAGCACTTTATTCTACCTTTGCTCTCAAAACAGCCTCAGTTCTTCATCACATGGATTGATGTTGGAAACATTCCTTTGAGATTCTGGTCCATGTTGACGTGGTTGCATCACAGAATTCCTGCAGATTTTTCAGGTGCGCATTCATGCTGTGAATCTCAAGTTCTACCACATCCCAAAGGGGTTCTATTCGATTCAGATCCGGTGACTGGGAAGGCCACTGAAGAAGAATGAACTCATTGTCATGAACTCATTGTTCATGTTTGTGACATAGTGCATTATCATGCTGGAAGTAGCCATTAGAAGATGGGTAAATTGTGGCAGTGAAGGGATCCACATGGTCAGCTACAATACTCAGATAGGCTGTGGCATTCAAGTGATGATTGATTGGTATTAATTTCTTGGCCCAAATTGAACCAAGAAAACATTCCCCACACCATTACACCACCTCCACCAGCCTGGATTGTTGACACAAAGCAGGTTGGGTCCATGGAGTCATGCTGTTGGCATCAAATTCTGACCCTACCATCTGTGTGCCTCAGCAGGATTTGAGATTCCTCAGACCGGGCTACATTTTTCCAGTCTTCGACTGTCTAGGTTTGGTGAGCCTGTGTCCACTGCAGCCTCAGTTTTCTGTTCTTGGCTGACAGAAGTGGAACCCAACGTGCTCTTCTACTGTTGTAGCCCATCCATCTCAAGGTTTGACGTGCTGTGCGTTCTGAAATGCTTTTCTGCTCACCACAATTGTACAGAGTGGTTATTTGAGTTACTGTAGCCTTTGTGTCAGCTCAAACCAGTCTGGCCATTCCCCATTGAACTCTCTCATCAACAAGGTGTTTCTGCCCACAGAACTGCTGCTCACAGGTTGTTTTTTCTTTATTACACCATTCTGAGTGAACTTTAGGATTGTTGTGTGTAAAAATCCCAGGAGATCAGAAATACTCAAACCAGCCCGTCTGGCACCAACAAACATGCCACAGTCAAAATCACTGAGATCACATTTTTCTCCCCATTCTAATGGTTGATGTGAACATATCATGATCTGCATGATATTATGCATTGTACTGCTGCAACACAATTGCGACTGATTGGATAATTTCATGAATGAGTAGGTGTACAGGTGTACAGGTGTTCCTAATAAAGTGCTCGGTGAGGGTATGTGGAACTCCACACAAACAGTAGTGCAGGCTCAGGATTGAACCAGGGAACCTGATGGTGTGAGGTGACTATGCCATCATGTAACCCTAATAAAAATTCTACAATTAAATCTGAAACAATGTACTTTTGGGCATCATTGTGGCACACAGTTGCAGGATTCAGCGTTCGGTCATGACCGTCTGTGAGGAGTCTGTAGGAAGTTCTCCGCTTGTTTGTTCAGGTTTTCTCCAGGAACTCTAGTTTCCTCCTACCTTCCAAAAACATGCTTGACGGTGGATTGGCTACTCTAAATTACCACTAGGTGTGAATAAGTGTGTGTATGTGATTGGTATCTCATTCAGGGGTAAAAACTCCTGGGACAGGCTCAAGATCCACCATGATCTACCACAACCTTGGCCAGGAAAAATTAGTTACTGTAGATCAATGAATATATAATGGATTCTTCAAAATTGAGGACTGAAAAAATTCTCGGTAGTGGACTTGGCAGTGAAAGTTTAATCAGCCCTGAGAGGTCTGGTCTGATCATCACTTTCACATAATATTAAACCAAAGTGAGGCAACTTTCCTAGATACAGTTGTCCTACACGAGTTGTCATAGCTGATATATTGTTTGCTCAGAGTAATTGTTTCCACTGTCACCCACAGAGTGTCTTGGCCACCCTCGCTCTGTCTAAGAGTAACTGCTCGATTAGTTTGCTGAGGTTCTCCTTCAATGAAGGGAAAAATCTGGCTTGACTAGATAGCCTGTCTGATCAAATCCAATATCTGGTGTACCCCAGACTAACTATAGCGAATTTGAGATTTTCATTTAGACCTGTGATTCACGCCCTAGTGAGTCTCTGAAACCACCCCTGAGTGTTCAGAATTGTGGGCTGAAAGAAGTCATACAGTCCACAAATGAAACGTAAGAATTCAGTGAAGGAATCCCCAGAGGTCCTTTCATTCTGCACTGGCTCTAACATTGCTTTTATCTCAGCAAAGTTCTTGGATCTCTCTTCATGCTTTCAGGGCATTTGTGGCCCATTAAGTATTTCAAATGATGGTCTTTTTTTTACTGCAGAAAGTCAGAAGCCAACCTAATATTTCCAGATATCTTTTTAATTAGCAGTGTAAATGTATTCATACAAATTGTGATAATTTTGGCACATATATGGCTTGTGGAATATTATTTACAGACCAACATGGATAATATTTGCAAATGAGTCAACAGACTGCAGTGTTGTGAAGAATGCAGTTTTTATGAGAAGTACTGTGGAAGAAGAATGGCCACTCAGACGAGATGTAATTACCAGAAAATAACCAGTGCCGTAAGAGCTTTGGATATTGTCTCTCTTCTACTGAAGGGGTCTGCAAAGAAGCAGATAAGACAATGAGTAGGCCGGAAAGCCATAGGCTGTGTGCTTAGACATGTTTGTTAGTTCATTTTAATGTCTTAAAGTGGCTGATTGGTAACCTGCAGCTTTCATTGCTCAAGCTCTTATGTCAGAGATTTAAGCTCATCAGTTCAGTCTATCCAGCTGGTGCACCATCCCTGCCATCATCCTGTCAGAAATGTGACAAGACTTCATGAACGTTACACAGGAGTTGTGTCACTTTTAATACTGTGAGTGTGTTCTTGAAGTGGAGGCGTGAATAAGGACTCACTGTAGTGACTATTGCTTTGGGTAATATGACAGCAAGCACATCTCAGGGCTTCAAAGTGCTCAAGAAGGGCAAGTGAGTTGTCCCCCTTTCAAGACTCTCTCAGTACTGGTTTCCTTTCCAGTTCCTCAGATGTCCATGCAGCTGTGTGCTGGAGGTCTTACAAGATACGCCATGAATCCCCAGGCACCAGCATGAAGCTGCATTCTGAGTAATATAAATACTGCATGAGAATTTCTTGAGGCTGAGGACATACTTAAAAGTACTTATCAAAACATGTAAATAAGGGTTATACTGTGATTAGGTCTACATTTATCTCATCTAGCTACTCTCATTTTTATCTAAAATGATTTGATACAGCCGAGTGGTTAAGGGCCTTGCTAATGGGTCTAGCAGTGGCAACTTGGTGGTGCTGGGATTTGATCACATTACCTTTAAATCATTAGGCCAATGCCTTAGCCACTGTGCCACCTCTGTCCTCTGACCCTACCCCACCATATCATGGTGGTGTGATGGGCAGCATTGCTGCCTCACAGCACTAGAGCTCAGGTCCTTTGATCTTGAGCACGGGTTACTGTGCAGAGTTTCTGTGCACATACTGTACTCCTCATGTCCATGTGGGTTTCCTTCGGTTTTTCCCAGTTCCCTCCACCTTCCAAGAACATGGTGGTAGGTGGATTGGCTAATCTAATTGCCCCTAGATGTGAATGAGTGTGTGAATGTATGTTTTCAGAGTGCCCTGTGATGGACTGGCATCCCATCCAGAATGTATTCCCACCTTGCATTCAGTGTTTCTGGGATAGTCTCCAGATCCACTGAAGTGGTTACTGAAGTGGTGGTTACTGAAGATGAATGAATGAATATTTATTATTTGGTCAAGTCAATGGATAAAGATTTAGATTTTTTGGCAGACACAGTCTGCCTTAGCATCTCAGACACACTATTTTCCACTACTTGTACTCCCAGTCGCCACTTTGTCATAAATACCCCATGAGCTGCACAGATTGGAGTTGCTCTACTCCTCTTTGATTGGTTGTAGCCAGCTAGAATGGGAAGACAACAACATGCATGCAGCTTAGAGGGAAGGTTGCTGTGAACTATTAAGGGACCATTATTAAAGTATGCATAATTAAATGGATATTCTGCTCAAATACCAAACCAAAAGAGCCAAAAGAACAAAATTGGCCATGCTCTCTGTGTGGGAGAGATGGAATACTCCCTTTCCCCCATCAATCACAGTGACACCAGCTAATCATTGGCATCATATATGTGCAAGAGGGCAGAAATCACATTCCTCCAAGTGTGTTACGCTGCCCCGTGACGCTGCATGAGCAGTTGAAATTGCCTGGCTTCACGTGTCTCGGAGGAAGCATGTGTTAGCCTTCACCTTCCCCAGTTGGTAGCTGTTGTATGATAGGCAAGAGCTGGCTGGTGGGTGGGAATTGGCAGGTGACCAAATTAGGGAGGAAAAACATTAATGGCATGTTTATTCTATATTGAAACATGTGGCTGCAATAACCTACAAAATGTACCTAATGTATATGCTACATTGTAAAAACACTTTTTCAGTTAACGAACATAACTTTTTAAAGCAACCAGATTACTCTGAGAAAATGCCTGATTCCAGCCCTGACACTACTCTCAAATCACTGTTCACATCTGTATCCCAATATTAGTGTCATTATTCATCCATCCATCCATCCATCCAATCATTCATTCATTCATTCATTCATTCATTCTTTGAGCACTGGGCTTGAGGCGAGAATACACCCTGGAAGTTCCAGTCTTTCACAAGGCACCCCACACACACACACACACATACATTCACACAGTCATTCACATTAGTGCCATTAGTACCCATTTATTATGGTATACAGTGTATACTCCTTTCTTAATCTTACTTATGTACTGTAGGTTCCTAGTTCTTTCTGGGTTTGATGACTTTGCTTTTACTTACTGGGTTTGATCTGACTCTAGACATTTTGGACATGCCTTAAGAGAGATTCTGCAAGCACATCCTACTGTGTTATGGATACTTACTATTTTTTATTCTTTTTTTTTTTTTTTACTGTATATGATTTGTCTGACATGGACACAGTATCTTAAAATCACTGCTTGTGCTTTAAAATTTACTCTAAAGCACTCTACTAAAAAACGTCAAAGTCTTATTTTCTAAACATTAAAGTAGCTTACTGTTAACACACTCTGTTTTCTGCGACAATGTAACTGAATGGCAGTAAGCAACTATTTGTGTGTGTGTGTGTGCTTGTGTGTGTGTTCGTATGTGTGTGTGTTGAAATCCCACTAAGAGGTTCTGCTCTGTACCATAAATCACTTTTCACCCACTTACCTTTTGTCATTTTTCTGAAGCCCAGGTTCGTAAACATACACACCACAATAAATCCTACATACTGATGGAACGGTCTTCAATTACTTGGTGGTTGATGGAGTGCGCTGACAGATGAGTCTAACATCTTTATTTCCAGACTGCTATTTGTGATCGGAGACAGAGATCTCTCTGTTATTGTCATAACATCTCTGAGTTATGACTTCACATATTTATTATTCTCCTGTTTGTGCTGCATGTGCACAAATGATCTAATAATTCACTCTATGTCTACATGTGTGCAAAAATGTACAAACACTCTGAAGCATTCAGTATGTCAAAGGCTACCTAAGTAGTTTTAAATGTTACTCTACATATTATATATTAATATTATTGATATCTGACAGTAACCCTAACTCCCGCCACACACCCGCCCACCCTCCTCTCCCCCTGTTACAGCAGAACAGAATAAATCCAGAGATAAGAGTAAGTATCTGATTGACAACTCAATGAGCACTCTGTCACCCTTTGCTCTTTGCTAGCCAAGTGTTATTGATTCAGCTGTAATTGATTATGGTTTCAGATGGCTTTTCAATGGACTGTGCCGTAAGTAAAGGCTGTATGATTAGGAGGCAATGGAGACTGAAAGCTTGGCTGGGCAGAAACGGCAACAGAGATAGTGCGGGATAGATAAAAGAATTGTGAAGGCAAGCCAGAATGAGGTCAGAAACCGAGAGTAATGGGCTGTTTGCAGGTAATCGTATAGCTGTGTTTGCTTTTCAGGTCCTGCTGCTAGGTCAAAGGATTCACAAACCCAATCTGATACGACATCAAATTAATCTCCTAACACCACAACCTCTTGTTTCTAGAGAATCACTTTCCTGAATGTGCCATAACTGTCTGTCACGTTTTCTTTAACCATGTGTTAGCTCCCTAATAAAAAGCAACACAACATTACCGTGGACAAAGCAGTAAGCTGATGTACATTTAACCCAGTGTGGAGTCCTTATAAAGTACAATAATCATCCAGTTCAGTCATATCAGCTGCTCACATGGTCCATGTTGTGCCTATTAACTTGCCACCAGCTCTGTTTTGTGCTGAGTTTGGTCTTCTTTATTAACCACTGGCTTCTTATAACAATAGCATGTTCTTAGCATTCTTTTCCAGCTGTACTATGATGCTAATTGAGAGACAGTTTAAGAAGATACAGTGGGTGGATTCACATATCTCCAACCCTTCTTGATTGGTAGTTGCTGTATGAAAATGGGAAACTTAGGTAATGAGGAATGTGTAATGACTAAATTGGGAGAAAATTGGGAAAAATGCATCAGATCCTAAATGTTCCTTCTTATTGCCATTTTGAGTGGGTGGTTTTTTTTTTTTTTGGAGATCAGTGGTTGCGTCATAGAGGTGAATAGATGGACATTGGTGTGGGTTTATGTTTTTATTAAACCACTCAGGCAAACAAACATAAGGGCTAGGCAATGCTCAAAATGAGAGAAAGGGTAAGGGTCAGACAATTGGAAAACAGGCATAAATTAGACAAGGTTAATGGGATAACAATAAGCAGACAAAGGTCAAAACAAAGAGGCAAACGGGCAGAGAACAAAGTCTTAGAATCATCATGGGGCAATGTTGGAGCAAGACTTAGCAAAGTCCGTTAGCATGTCAGGGTTATTTATGAGAGTGTGGGTGATTGTGTAAAAGTGAGTCCAATCTGGAGATTGTGAATGGGGATGGTTGTTTGTTTGGACATCTTGTGCAGGCACCCAGCAGCATTCCTTGGAGCCATAGCCCTTCCAGTATTTGAGGTACTGGACTTGCCCTTGGCAGTGACGAGAGTCAAGGAATCGACCTTACAGAGTATATTAGTCTTATCAATGTATAGCATTGGTGGGGGGGTGTTGCTTCATCTAGCAGACCAGGAATGACAGGCCTGAATAGTAAGACATGGAGGCTTGGGAGTAAGCAGTAATGATGTGACAGTTGCAATTTGTGGTTACTTCACTGTTACGTTAGATCAGGGGTCTTCAATCATTTTCGCACGGGGCTGATGAAACTGCAGGCTTTCATTCTAGCCAAACAGGAGCCACAGCTAATAGTTGATTAGAGTAAAAGATCAGCTGGATAAACATGTGGAATCAGGTATGGTTATTTCTTGGTTGAAATGAAAACCTGCAGCCACACTGGCCCTTTGTGGATAAGATTGAAGATCCCTGCATTAGATTATCTTCAATGGGCTGATGTAAAATCATTGGTTGATAATTCATACCTGGTCTCCTGGTTCCTGCTCTCCAAACATTGTCTGTCAGTGAATTCCTTTTGTCGTTGGACAGCATAAATGTGTGTGTGCCTCCTCCCATGTTCCTTTGCTCTTTCAGCCGAGTCTTAAGTGGTTGTACAGGAATCCTGAAGTGATTAATTGCTTTGACATCTATGAAGTTCCTGGCTGCCCCAGTGTCAATAAGTGCTGAGAAGGAAAAGAAGGTCATACGACAAGGTCACAGGCTAAGGATCATGGAAATTAGGAGTGACAGCGTATGTACATAATTATGCTGGAAATAAGAAAAGAACTCAACAGACTGCTAAATGCAATACAGTTATATAGCTGAAGGTTGCCTTACAATCATGCCAGCTTTGATTACAATTAATCTCTTTGCATTTTTCTCCTTTTTCATCCAAAAGCCATCAAACATTAAATGCATGCTTGCTAGAGAAGTTTTACTTTATGGTAACAATTTACTGAAGGGTAGAGTTCATAACGCTACAAGACATCTGCACAAAGCCTTCATGACAACTGACATAAACCTACATAAATATTTATTACAGCCTTTCTCCAGTTGGTGTCAGCTGTGTCAGTGAATCTTGATGTAAAGTTAACTAACACTAGAGTCAAGTGACATATATTTTTGTTGGTATATGGTTGCCTTATATTTTGTGTCTAACATACCTGAAGTTCACTGAGCTACAGTGTCAGTTCTCATGACATTCTAATAAAAGTCAGGACACCACATCTGACTATATATAAAGAATATATAGGTTATGGTTATAACAGTCTTCATATCATCTGTTGGAACATGATTTATAAATGCTCATGTACGTTTATGTCAGCTGCCAGCACTAAAGTTAAATAAAGTGTTACAGAGCTTCTGAAAAGCTAAATGACTGTGTCACGTGTGTTTACTTATTGCCATTGATCCCTAAGCTAATCCAAGAGTTTTTACTAGGTTTTACAAAAATATTTGGACCATTACAAGTTCACAGCAGAATTGGGCATAGAGGAATGTGATGGAATGAGGTTAGACATGCAGGTATGTACGTAGTATCCAGTGTATGAAAGTAATTTGACACATTTAATACAAAAAAGGGTCAGTGCTTGGTTTAATTCGAAAAAGGGGCAGTGCTTGGTGCCCTGTGATGGACTGGCTTCCTATCTGGGGTGTATTCCTGCCTTGTGCTGGCAGCACAGGCTCTAGATCCATGATGACCCCGTCCAGGACCAGGATAAAGCAGTTATTGAAGATAAATGAATAAATTAATATTTAAAACAGAGACCTTATACTGGGAGGTGCCAGCACCAAGAAAAGGAGAGCGAGGATTGAACATTAAGCTGATATCATCGTGCTAGAGGAGTTGGAAGGTCAATTGAAGGACAGTTACTTTAATATGATACTCAAACTGGCCATGGTCTGACAGCTGATGACCTTTTTTAAAACCCAAATTCTCTCTCATTTATTATTTTTAATTAGTCTTTTTTTCCTCTGCCGATGTCCTTAGTGCCATTTCATGTCAGAAAGGTTGCTCTCTGCCACCTCAGCTGAAACCTGTTGACCCTCACTCTGATGAGACGGGCGACAGTCATTGGCTGTGGCTTTCATCAGATTATGTCCAATTTCAATCACATCACAAGGCCTGTGTGACCTGTTCATGTCTGTGCTGTCAGGCCATTCATAGAATAAAATGAGATTGCAAGTGACATCAGAGAGACCTTTCACCCATGTGTGTTCATGAGGTCGGAGGTGTCCGAGTAAATGTTGCTTTTTCTGACATGTTTAAAGGATGTGATAAGAAAATGCTACTCTGAGTAGGAGCCAAGTGAGAGACAAAGAGACTTGACCTGATCCCTGACAGTGCTCTGATCATTTCCTTGAAATGAGATGTCTCCTGTTGTTTAGTGCATTTGGCATTGTATAGAGACTCTCGTGTCATGTGTGACAGGGTCAAAGATACAGCGACAGCAAACAGGAATCTCACAAATCTGGTACATGGAGACAGCTCTTATTTATTCACTGTCTTCCTCTGAAATGGACATAGCTGTCTTTGTTGTTTCCTAAGTCTGGAATTCAGGTCATGTGCATTCTTACTGTGTTTTTCTCCCACAAAAATGTGGCCATTGTCCTTATTGGTGCATTAATTGGCCTAGTCTTACCTTTAGTCATCTTCAAGACTGTCTGTCATTAAACTGAGAAAATGAAAGGATCCTAAAGTCTTTCTTCCATTTGTTTAAATAGCGTTATTATGTGTGCCTATCAGTGTAAATGGTAATTAGGAGGTTCTGTTACAAATGCCGTTTCAGAATTAGTATAATTTCAACAACAACAAAAAATTTAATTTATGATGTTCCTAATTAGATTGTGATATGGAACACTGATTAACAAAAGCTTGTGTAATGAAACAACTTTTTTCTTTGATCATCATGTGCGTGGTGAACTGCAGTGAAATTGAACACTTTTAAACATCACTGCAGTTTCTACAGTCTGTAGTTTCTTCTAGGGACAAAATGTGAAATATAAAAAGAAATTATCAAAATAATGGTAATATTAATGCTACTACTACTACTACTACTACTACTACTAATAATAATAATAATATTTGAGCTATGATTTTTTCCTCCTCAATAATGACAAAGCAGATAAAACTTCATATTAAATACCTTCAAGCAATATTTTTGGTGGACTGCAAATAACATGTTTATGACATTAATTCATTCTTGCTTTAAAAAATCAGTTAGATTTTTATCATTCCAATGTCTCAGATTTACCATTTCTATGACAAAATAGCAAGGAACAATTAAGAACAGTATTCTGTAATGTATTGCTAGATATGTTTAATATACTCTAATGCCTGTGAAAATATCTGGATATATGCAGATATTTCTGTAATCTGTAGCACAATCTGCAGTATAACAATAAGAATCTAAAAATATCACAATATAACAGAAACATTTTAATCCATTTTTTATTGACCTGCAGCTGTAGTTGAAAAGCTGCATGAAAAATCTCTACAAACTCACCGCCAAGAGAAATGCAGAGATTAGGTCTCAGTCAGGAGGTAAAACAATATAAGGACATTTCCATTATCTCAATTTGGTTTTAGGTTGGCACAGTGGCTCAGCTTGTTATAGCGGCCCCAGAGCTCCAGGGTCTCTGATCTGATCCTGACCTCGCAGGAATTGCCTGTGTGAAGTTTTCCGTGTTCTCGCCATAACCGCAGAGGTTTTCTCCAGGCTTCCTGGTTTCTTCCCACCGTCCAAAAACATGCTGGTGGGTGGATTGGTTCTAAATCTCTTAATTACCCCTAGGTGTGCATGAGTCTGTGTAAACGTATGTCTGCATGGTGACCTATGATGAACTAGCATATCATCCAGGGTGTATTCCCACCCAAGGTTCCTGAGATAGGCTCCAGAGCCACCACAACCCTCACCAGGATGAAGTGGTTACTGAAGAACGAATGAATGAATGAATGAATGATTAATCAGGTTTATTCATTCATGATTTATCCTTGTTCGTTCTATCTTTCTCCTTGACTGATGCTCCAAAGCTAAACATCAGGACACTATTTTGTTTGAATATCCCCTGGGATGGAGAGATGGTTGATTTTAATGTGATTTCTTCCAGCACTCCTGTTTTTGTCAAGCTTTAGATGTAATTCAAAGTGTTTAAGGATTGCTTTCTTTCATGTAACTCAGCAAGACGCTAAAAGTGTTTTTCTATAAGATGGACACTTTTAAAGTGAGCACCCCAGGGAAAAATAAATATACAGTATAGACAGCTTTGAAGTGTGTTTTTGCACAGAGATTTAACTCCCACTTACACACAAGAAAGAAAAAGAAAAAGAAAAAACAAGTGTCACTGGATATTGACAATATCCTTATGAGACCCCTTTGTCCACATTTTTCCCAACTATTTCGTGTTCCACAGGAGTAGAAGACCACATGTCATTAAACAAGCCCAGAAAAGAAATGTGAGGCTACAGTGAGCACAGGCTCACTGAAACTGGACAGAAATGTTGCCTGGTGTCTAGTTTCGGTGAGCTTGTGCTCAACGTAGCCTCAGATCTCTTTTTTTGCTGACAGGAATGGAATGTGGTCTTCTGCTGTTAAAGCCCATCCACCTTAACATTTGATGTGTTGTGGATTCGGGGAAACTTTTCTGCTCACAATGGATGTAAAGCTTGGATATTTGAATTGGAAGACTCCAACTGGGAGCCTTCCTCTCAGCTCAAACCAGTCTGACCATTCTCCTCTGATCTCTCTCATCAACAAGGCATTTCCACTCACAGAACTGCTGCTCACTGGATTTTTTTTTTGTTTTGTTTTTCTCTCCCTTCTGTGTAAACTTGTTTGGAAGTGTACAGTAACTACAATAACTGCTCTTTACAAGTGGTGAGCTGAAAAGCATGTCAGAATGCACCTTGAGTTCGACATGTACATGGAAGAAAAACCAAGATCAGGTTTGGGCTCCACTCCTGTCAGGAAAGAACAGGAATCTGAAGCTACAGTGTGCACAGGCTTCTAGAAACTGGACAGATGAAGTTGTCTGGTCTTGATGAATCTTGATTTCAGCTGAAAACATGCAGATGGTTGGGTCGGAATTTGGCATCAGTAGCATGTATCCATGAACTCAACCAGAAAAGCCTCTGGCCTTCAGTGTTCTTAATACGAGGAGGTAGTGAAGAGGACATTGTCTATAGCGTAAAATGGCTGACTGGCTAATATTCACACATGAATATAGCATTTTTTAAGAATGTCACTATAGACTAGCAACCGTTTTTTTCCTTTATTATTATTTTTCTTTATACATGCTCTACATTATGTGCAGCTTCAGCAGCATGACCAGGCCAATTTCCAAAGACATGACAGAAAATGTATGAGCAGTCAACTCTTGAAGACATTAATCAACAATACAATCAAAAAAAAAAGCTTGACTCTGTGTGTGTGTGTGTATGTGTCCACTTGTGCATGTCTATGCCAGACGCATAAGTAGAGATGAAGTACTGGCCTATTTTCTGGCACTAAAAGCACATCAAACACCGTCAGCAGGCACTCTCCTAATTGAACACAAGCAGCTGTGAGTTGTTGATGGGGCATTGCATGCGTCACGGGATCTCTGGCCACGGCTTTCGCCACTCCTTAAATGTCAGCTTTCTTCTCCTGATCCTCTCCTCACTAAATATAAAAGTCAACATCCTGCCATCCTTCTCCATGCATTCTTCTGGGGGTTGTTATGTGTATAAAAGTAAATGGAAGTCTGTTTGATCTGACAGGCCTGAATTTAATTGACTGGGTTAGGGCTGAGGAGGGCAGATGGAGGAAGAAGGATGTGGACAAAGAAACTGGATGTCTATCACTCTCACTCAATTTACCCTCTCAGCTGGGCTTTGAACCGGACTCCATGACTAGCCCGATGCCAAACTGTCCTTCAGAAACAGAAAACATTTATTTAGGTGCAAATCTAGCAGGGATATATCGAATAGTCTTGTTTGTTCCAAAGCCCAAATTGATGTGTAATCCATAGTGATTGTGTTTCTAGGTCTTGCCTTCAAAGAAAAAAGTAGTGTTGCACAGTTTTACATGCTCTACACAGTCAAAATGTCTCTGAGAGGAGTAGATCCTCCCTTATATGTCACATGGAAGAAAAACAAGCTAAACCGAATGTGGTTCATCCCCCAGAGCCTCTAATCTGAGGTACTGAAGTGAGCACAGAGCTTGCCACACTTGGTTGCAGTATTTTTAGCCATCCAACACGGTATGTGTGTTTGTGTGTGCATGAGTAGCAGAGTGGCACACTTAAGCTTGTGTTCCTGCAGGCTGTCAGAGTTGTGGGGTTGTGGCATGGAGCGCTGTCTCCTGCGGAGAATGCCCCTAGAGAGAGTGGCATCCTCTCAGCATTATTTTTTTAGACCTTTCTTGTGCAAGCTCTCTTCAAGTCATTACAGCAGATGGGAACTATGCAGAAACACCTAAAATAATTTATTCCCAAAAATAAGTCCTCCAAGACATCCTTCAGATTGCTTCTCTGTTTCCTCTGATCTCTGCATTTAATCTTGCCATCCCTCAAATCTGTCAGCTTCATTGTGCAGCAGCTAATATTTTTAGAACATTTCTGTGCACAATTTTCTGCATGGATTCTCTTTCGTGACTCGTGTTTCATCACCCACTCTATCCCACGGTGTTTTCATCCTCATCAGTAGGTCCGTGAATAGATAGCTGCATCTGCTCTTATGCTGGTCAGTCTCAGGTTTTTGACCTTTTAGGAAGTGCATTCCTCCCTGTCTCTTTCTCTCTCTCTCTCTCTCTCTCTCTCTCTCTCTCTCTCTCTTTCTCTTTCTATATCATGTACTGGAAGGTGGGAGCATACAAATTATATTAAGACTACAATACTGTAACTATTCAAATAATAGTGCATATAGTGTAGTCCATTATCACTGGAACCCTTCATGAAAATGAGCAAAAATTAATATGTATAATATGTAACATGAATAACATATGCAATAAGTGTTGCTTTGGCAACACTATATTTGAAGCATACATGCACTGGGCCTTCATAACATATGATTAAGCATGGCATAACTAGTTTATAAACCATTACTACGGGATTTATATTAGCCTGTCAAAACCTGTGAGATTATATACATTTTTTTTGCATATTTTATGTATATTGGTTTATCTATTTGTATATTTTAGGTATATTGCGTTGTGTTTACATGAAAGAGAGGGTTGACTGTTGATTTACATTTATTCATTTGGCTGATGCTTTAATCAAAGCAGCTTTAAATGAGACAGAACACAGTTGAGCAGTTACAGGTTAAGGGCCTTGCTCAAGGTGCTTCAACCTACAGCTGTCTGATCAGTAGTTCAGTGCCTTTAACCAATACCGTCACTGACCCACTGTTCCAGACTGTTGTACTGGTAATTTATTTTAATCAAATATTTGAAGTTATATTTTGTCTCTACTTCACATTCATGAAGTACTGAGTAATCATCTGTGAAGTGTCTACCTGTCGTATAACCTTTTGGGGAGTGTCTTTACTGTATCTCTTATATGAGTATGAAATTGAATGTTCTTCAGCTGAAGTGCTAATAGCCCATTTGCAAAGCTATTTGAAATACCCTTCCAATAAAACCTTATTTATAAAGTCCATATGGCTGCCGGTTGAATGATTTTATTGTCCTCAAAAGTGGTAATTACGTTTTCATTAATAACACTGAAGCTCTATGTGTACTTTCTACAACTTCCTCAAAGTGTCATGACTGTGCTGTTAGTAAAGCAAGCTTGTAAGATAAAGATAAAAAAAATACAGTAATAATGGCTATCTCTATCAGTGTACCCATAATGATGATTGGAGGTAGTTCTTTATTTTCTATTTCATGTAAAGACAAAATCATAGTAAACCTCTAATATCAACTCACGAGTTTTAACATAAACCTTTCATAAATTCTTCAGCATTGCTTTATATTTATATTACCCTTTACATAAAGTGTTAGTGTTATTGTCATTTTAATATTATGGGGATAGTTTTACTACTTGTATAGTTTTATTTTAACACAATTAAAATAAATCTATGCTGTTTTTTGTCTGGAAATTCTCTGTAAAATACTGGATTCAGGTTTTGGGTTAAAATATCTTGCCACTTAGAACCCCGCAGGAGCCTCTGGACCACCAGCCGCAAAACAAACTCAAAGAATCAATTATCCTCCCCCATACTTTGCTGTGGGTTTGTTTGCTTTTCTGGCATGCATTTACCTTTTTCATGTGAAGGGCACTTTGTTTTCTTACTGTTTAGTTTTAAGACTATCAGAGTGTAATGTAAATGTGGCAATAAATATTCACCACACCACTATTCCATGAAACACTGGAAAATGCTGGAAAAACCCAGTGGTAGAAATACCTGCACTGTCAGCATGGTCTCTGAATTCTGGTTCTACATCACTTGAGTACATAATTCGGCTCAATTAGAGATGCTCACGGGACTGAGCCGGACAAGTCACCTACTAAGGATGCTGTAAATGCTTCGCTCAGCGCCGCAAATTCTTTTTTTTTTTTTTTTTGCCAACTTCCATGTGAGCCTTTCTGGCAAGGCTTCTAAAAAAAAAAAAAAGAAAGAAAACGAATAGTGTACCTCCTATTCATATGTGTATTTGTATCTTTGTATCCATTCATCTGAATAATGTATTCATATTTGGTTACATCCCAACTGCTCATGTATTTTTTTTATATCCATTAGGTCAACAATGATATGTCTCTTATAAAATCAGGAGGATTTGGCATTTCCTCTCTGCAGAGGTCACTCAGGTGCTTGTTCAGTCCTTTCAGTCATTTCATTTAGACTACTGCAACTCGCCCCTGGCATGTCTTCCCATATGTGCAATCTGACCCCTGCAACTGATCCAGAATGAAGCTGCATGACTTGTTTTCAATCTTCCCAAGTGCTCCAACGTCACTCCATTGCTGTGTTCCTCCACTAGCTCCCTGTAGCGGCTCACAGATTCAAAACACTGATGCTTGTCCACAAAGCCAAAAAAATGTTAATGCAGCAGCAACAATGCCCCCAAACACTAGTACCCCTCCTCTCTTTCCCAGAAAGGGAGTGATGAAACAGCTCTTTCTTCCCATCAACCAAGTAATGGAGCTTAAGTGACTCACCTGAGCGTGGCTGCACCATGTGCTTGATACTCTCGTCCATGGACATGAAGATGGATTAATAAATGGGGACATTAACGTAGGCCACTGTTCAAAAATCCTGTCTGTATTTCAGTACATCCTTACAAAACATTACATGACAAAAACTATTTAATGCATTTTGGCTTTTTTTTTAAAAAAAAAATCTAAACCCCCTTGAACAAAATCTACAATAATGTTTCTACTCATAAAATTTCATTTGTTTCACAGAACCTGATTTTATTAATATCGTACTGTAGTGCTTGACAGTTTTGACTGGATCTAATGTTGTGATTGCTGGAGTTAACATAATGAGTGTTTGTATTTGAAAACTGATCCAACTAGACAGAAATGGTTTAAATGACACGCTGTGACATTTGTATTATGTTGATTTTTTTTGGATGGATTTTTATTCTGAGGAAATAATAGACAGCAGGAACACAACTAAAACACAACTAAAACAAAAAAGGGAAAAAAAAGCCTCCATCAGGATGTTTTGTAAACTCCTGCTTGTTCTGCTGCTGGTTTGACATGCTGTAATTTTGTACACCGAGGACATTTATTTCATGTGAGTGCTTGATCTGCTGTGAAAATAAAAGACATCACCATCAACAATGTAGGCTTCGGCTTTATTTCCCCCAGATGAATTCAGCTATTAGGAGTGATTTATTCACCACCTATTATTTGAAGAGCCCTAATTTTTCTGATTGACATTTGCTTTGTGTCGGAGCAAAAGTGTCAGCTAGTGTGTGAGTGGCTGTATGGACGAGGGCCAGACGTGCTCTGTTTGAGTTATTCACCCCAGCTTGCTTTCAGTAAACACTGTCAGCTAGCTTTCAGCCTGGTGGTACCTGGGGTTCAGATATATCAGGTGTTTGTGTTACAAAGAGACACGTGCGGATGAGTACAAGAGAGAGAGAGTGAGAGAGAGAGAGAGAATAATGAGAATTAGAATGTTTTTTGATGACAGTTATCACTGGTGATAAGATGTATCTTGTAAATTCTATAAGGAATACAATATGACAGGGTGAGCTGTTAAGAAAATAATTAACAATAATCAAATAATAATCATATAGCAATCAAAGTTTATTTTACTATAACTACATGTCCCAGAGTGTTTTATTCCTCTTATACTACAGCAATTTGTTAGTGATTCAAATTTTAAAAACTCCCACCCAGAGAGCATGGCAAGTTCTTCTCTCTTAGCTCTCAGCCATGGAAGGATTTGGGATTGTCAGGATCCAAACTCACGATCTCCCAACAATAGGACAAGTGCTTTTCTGTTGTTCCACTCATGAGCAGACTTCATACTGTTTAACTTTTTACAGTTAAACTTAATGTTGTGCAACATACGCAAGTTATTTTCCTCTCGCCTGAAGATCTTCCTTGTAAGAAAACTTACTGATCATTACAAAGAGTTGACACCCAGGACTTCTGTAAATAATAAATAAACATCCCCTATCATGTGTAGAACGTCACCAATTATAAGTTATTTTCTTTGTTAAATAACATAATCCATTTATTATTTTTTCTTAGATTGTGTGGAGTTCCCTTGTAAGTTGTTACTATAGAAACAATAACATATTAGAATGAATGCATTATTGTAAATCTATGATTTGAATTACAGCTGGCACTACTGTCAGAATCCTGCTTATGTAGAAAATTCTAGAAAATTAATCTTCACTTTCTGACCAATCAGAATAGAATACTACAACACTAATTTCTTTGTATCTTGAAGGAACAAGTGGAAAGTTTTGTCACAAGTGCAGATTCCAAACTTTCAATCAGTAAATTTGTGTTTATAAGTAGACAAGGAACTTTTGCTATGAAATGAATGTGTTGGAAAATATACTGTTGCATGTACGTTAGATTTTTATAGTTAAAAACTATAAAAACTATAAAAACAAACAATTTTCTTTTGGTTACTGAGATTAAAGTTAGGGTTAGTTGTAGGCATAGCACTATTTACCTACAGCTACAGTAATACAGACGTCAGTAGAAACATGCCAAAAGATAACCAAATCAATATAGAACGTGTGTGTGTGTGTGTGTGTTTATCTTTCTTTCTTTATGAAAGTCATAGCTGAGGTGTTTACTGTTAAATGCATAATAAAACAATATGAAAAGGACCGAGTTTTCATTTGTGAGGTAGAAACATTCTGCATCATAATTTATAATATGACTTCCTTTTGTAATTCATTAAAAAATGCCTTGCAGAGAGATTAGGTCGAAATGCAGAGAGAGATCTCTACAGCCTGTTCTGTTTGTTGTGTCTGTGGGTTTATATACTGTATATGGAAATATGCTGCTGCTGCAGGCAGGAAAGCAGGGAAAGAGGGAGGATGAACAGAGACCAAAAACGGAGGGACAGAGTGAAGAAGAGTGAGTGAAATGGAAGGACGAAATTGAACTTGGCCTCAGAAGAGTTGCGGCTTCCTACAGCGAGAGAAAGTGAGGAGGCGGAGAGAGAGGCACTCCATGTGTGTCTGCCTCTTTTGTTGTAGAAGATGAAACTTTATGCAGTGCTGCAATCTAGCAAGAGCTGCAAGAGGGTAGCGTGCCGCTCCACAGGGAGAGGAAGGCAGCAGCGATGAGGCGAGAGGATAACACCACTAAGAGAGTTTGTGTGGATGGATCAGGTCATATGCTAATAAAAACATTGCTGCATTCCCGCTGGGCTTTCGATTGTGTTTGGAGGTGAGGGAGCAATGAGTGACACCTGATAAAATAAGCTCAGGCTTCAGACATTTGGTGTTTCTGAACTGTTAGATTCCTGACTATGTATGCATGACTACATAAATCCATATGTGAATATTTATGTGGAGACCAAATGGAATGTAAATGCTAAAATACTAAAGATGAGAATCTTGTTGCACTGCACTCTGGGATGGATTAGTAAATCATTGGCTGGTGGGAAGGAATCTAAGCAGGTCACTTTCCCCACTTCCCATGCACAAACCAATGCATGCAGCCCTGATCAACCAGTACATGCAAAATAAATTGTATATGTTAATACACTACAAGTCCATTATGAGTGTTTTAATAGTCTCAGCGATAAGCAGACGGGAGTCTTATCTTAGGTGACTGGCTTCTTTCTTGCTTTGCACCTTGCAGCTCTTATCCACCAAACTGTCAAATTCCTGTTGTTTAACAAGCTCCGACTCAATGACCAGCAGTGACCTCATGTTGAGTCTTCTTTGGCCCATTTTAGTTTGGAGTTCATTTTTATTCAAACCCATTATGGAAAAAGAACAGAACATTTTCTGGCTTCTCTTTTCTTTTTAAGTTTTCTTTTTCATTGACACACTTAGTTATGGGTTTTTTTCATCCACTTATCTAACTGGAGTTAAAAAGTTCATCTCTTACTGTAAAGTCACATGTGAATAATCAAATTATTTACACATGTGGTTGGTAGATACTTCATGTTATGTCTCTCATATTTTCACTTGTAGTATGTTGTTATTTTTCATGTGTGGTTTTTCCAGTGATTAATTTATTTTCATATACTAATTGTTCACATGACCACATACTACTCACATGATGCTTACTTGAGGTCATGTGCAATTTCAATGCCTGAATGTTGAAATGCGCCTTCACATGTTTTTCACATGTAAGCAAATATTACACATATCCCATGTGAAATGGATGTTATTTGTCCATACGGAATAACAATTTGTATGATTCAATTTATGTGAAAAAAATTGCAAGGATTATGTATAGAGGCAGGATTACTTATGACTTCATTTGCATTAATTGATCTAAATCCAACCTCATAGCTCTTGCTTGTTTGAATGTGTACAGATTTCTTCACAAGATCAGGTTTGCCAATTCTAACCAGGTCTAAATACAATGCATTTTCTGAGCTATGAATAACTGGAAGACCCTGGACTCAGCACCTGCGTGTCTTAACCTCGACATGATTCTCAGCATGTCCTGAATCTCCAGTTTAACTGCTTGGTCAATCTGAGGTTGTTTGCTATACATGGGAGAATCCTCTACTGAGGCTTAGCTTTTCTAAGGTTGCCTGTACTCAATTTAGAGGTTTATTAAAAAGTCATTTTTTCTGATTTAGCTGTTAGTGGAATAAATTTTGAGCTAATGTACTGTACTTACAGAATGCCATTAATAATGTCAGGAAAAGCCTGTGTTACTGCAAGTTTAGATTTAAGGCTCTATTTTTGTGCCTGTATAAATGTAATTTCCTGGTTAACTCCAGTATGTTTCTAATTTGGGTGGGTGTGAAGCTATTTTTTTTTTCATGTGAGCTCTCAGCTGCTATTTTGTGATCGGATGTAAACATGCCTGCACTGATGTGGGTGGAGTGAGGCAACAGGTGGTGAGACATTTGAAATTTGCTGGAAGAGTGTGATATTCAATCCCACTCGTGTCCATAAATGTGCTTCTTACCACCTGCAGAGCCCCCACCTCATAGCACAGATGCAATGCCAAACTGTGTTTTTCTGACTTCAAGTGAAGGATTAAAAGTTTTTGTTCCATTTCTTACAACTTAGTTTGGGGATGTACACTAAGCATGGAACCCAACTCCAGCATAAATAGCTCAAACATCAGAGTAGCGTCTACTGTCCATCAGGCAAATGTGCATCAGTATTAATTGAACAACAAAAGGAATTTTGTTGAGGAAACAGCTCAGTTGAATTCTTGAATCTGATTAGTCAGAAGCTGTTGATTAACGACTGGGAATTTAATTCACAGGTTTATATTAATGCACTCGTTCTAATATGTAAAGAGCTTTGTATGTGTGCTTTTGTATCTTTGTAGCGCTTTGTAGAGTCTTCGGGACAGAGGCGTTTGTACTTTCTGGTTTCTTGGTAAGCTAACGGGTGTTGTTGTTGTTTTGTTTTGTTTTATTAATTTCAAAAGAGAGAAATAAAAAGAGGCTGGTGAGGGGAAGACTTATTTATAACTGCTATAATATAAATGATTATAGGAACTAACTTGTTTCACGTATGTTCCATAAGTAATTTGTTAACTACTTGGAACTATAAATGAATAAAATTTATGCTGTGTCACTGATTAATAAATCAAAAATTTTACTTGTTGGCAAATTGTTGTAGTAAAGAGGAAAACACTTTGGTACATGCTGTTAGTGAAAAATTGGGCCCCATCATACCACTCTGCCATTGGTTATTTTCCTGTAACAGCACATCCTGTCATGTTTTCTTCCTTCTATATATACGAGACATACATCTGGTATACTCTACATCATTTTGTCCATAATCATCATTGTCCATTTATCCATTTTCACATTTATGCCTTCGGATCTTGGTATTAGCCTGGACAATGTAGCTTCATAGTTTGAAATGTGTATGGTGTCAGTGGCAGGGTGTGTGTGATTAGTCAGAGGAGAGATAGTGCAGTGTGTGTGTCATTAGGCGTGCTGCTCAGGGGCTTGTCTCAGCTTGGGATTTGTGCAGGACTGATGGGGCTATGGGCCATGCTGCTAGAGGCTCGTGCTCCCTGGGCTCCCTTTGCACAAATCGATCTGCTCTGTTAATTGCAGTCATTGATCAGCTGCAGGCCTGACAGAGGCACTTTCAGCAGGACTGAGCTCTGTGAGGGAGAGCAGCGGGAGAGGCCACTGTATTTACCAAAACTGTAATAAACTTCCACTGGAAATCACCAAACAGCCAATGGAAACATCACAGAGCATGTTCCCACAGCAGGGCTTTCACTTACGCAGACAGCCTCAGTCATAACTCTGGGAAAAATACAAGCAGGCCGCTAATAAACTATGTCAAATAAAAGTCAAGGGATTTGTGAGAAATATTCATTTTCTGTGTGACAGTACTGTAATTCAGTCTTTTACTTCAGGAACTGAACATTACAGGCTTTCATGGTCAGCCAAGGCAGAGAGTGGAGAAGAGTGATATAACCTTATCCTACTGTTTTATATGCAGACGCCTCAACTGGAGGGAGTGAGGTGTTGTGAGAGGACTGATAGGATTTTCAGGCTAAATAAATAAACTGAATAAAAAGCACTGCAGAGAGACTGAAGGGCTTCTATAGAGGGATGCGATATTAGTTTGTGATTGATTGGGGAGTGAGGGACTTGGGGAAGAAGCAAGAGAACGAGGGAAGAGGGGGAGGGCTTGCTTAAGAGCCAGGTGCTATGGTGTTTGTGATTTATTCTTTTCGCTGTTAATTATCATGTTCTCCTGATTTTGCCTCTCTTTCTCTTTCTCACTCTCTCACTCTTTCTTTCTCTCTCTCTCTCTCTCTCTCTCTCTCTCTCACACACACACACAAACATATGCACACACATATATATGTTTATATATTTATATACACACACACAAACTTTCTTTTCTCTCTCTCCCCATCTCTCTCTCATTCTTGCTTGCTTGCCTTTTTAATTTTCTAAGTGCGTGCTTTTTAATTAAGCATCAAACTCGCACGGCAGTGAAAAGAAGTAATCCATGTATGCTCACTTCTTTCTCAGACTTCTTGATAAGCTTTCTCATTTGTTAAACTGCAAATGATAGATTTTTTTATCAGCATTATACAGTCGCATCACACAGTGGAAATGAAATCACATATTTGCATTTACTGTTGGTCAGTATCCTCTGGTTCCTCATCATTACCGGTTCCGTTTTCCAGCAGTTCATGACCCCTTGTGTGCCCCATGATACCTCCTCCACCTTTTCCCACTTTCCACCATCTGTTCTCTGTCTACTTTATCTCTTTCACCCCTCCACCCTCTCCAATCTTGTAAATGTCATACATTTCCTAATTTTTTTTGTTCACATGTGTTAAATGGAACAGGTTTCAGTTGAGGGTATATTTAGCAGCTGTAAGGCAACTTCTCCCTTACAAATAAATTCCAGTAACACACTGACGTGGGAGCAGAATTCTTGCTAGAGCTGCTTTTTCCCCAGAACCTGACAGCATTGACAGGATTGCAGTTTAGCCTAGAGCTCTTAGCAGCATTAACAGTTTGTGCCTCTCACATCTCAGCACAAACAGCTTTGACTGTTTTCATACAAGTTGACAAATTACATTGTTCTTGTTCCCTTCTGTCTAATTAACAAGACAGTAGATCTGTGTTTAGTGTTGGTGGGGGCACAAAGTATTATTAGAAAATTCCCCAGGTCCCATCAAAAGACTTCACTTAAATTGCTCTTAAAAGAAGTTGACTGCCAGGTATTACCACTTTTATGTTATTTCCATCTAAACATACAAAGCTGCATTTTGAGCAAGATGGAAATCTTGTGTGAGATGAAAAGAAGGGCCCTGTTTCTGTGATCATAATAGAAACACAAAAATAATATCCAGGGTCCCATCCCATCCAGGGTCTATTCCCACGTCAAAGCCAGTGTTCCTGGGATCGGCTCTGGATCCACTGCCACACTGACCAGGATAAAGCAGTTACTGGAGATGAATAAATGAATGAGTGAATTATATTTTTGACATAATTGTAATTTCACTCGCTATTTGTTTTAGAGCAGAAATAACCAAGTGGCTCACATAACTGGCAGCAAATATGTTTTCTGTCTTCTCATGTGCTCTTGATGGTGTTCAGTTACATAATGAATGCTCTAGAACACAGAGTTTATATCAGTTTATTCCTCCATGATGGCAGTAAATTTGGCAAGTGGTATTTATTAGTCTTCTGAGTCTAATGTTTAAATTATTTTCAATATGTACATCAAATGCCTGACTGTTATTTAGTTGTCACTACTTTTTTCTTTCTACAGATAATCTAATTCATTTAGTAAGTTGGCAGTTATTTATATTGGAGTTACAGTAGGTATATATACACAAAACTGGATTGTAAGAAACGGGACAGGGTGGCACAAATGCAAAAAACCAACCAAATTAGCAACATGTTGTCATTAGTTTGCACAACGATAGAGCCCAAAGATAGAGGCCCCATATAGTTTCCAATGTAACTGCAACATCCAACCCTTATTCATAAGTAATGCTGTATCGTTTCTCTGCCATGCGGAAAACTAGCTTTCCCCACATTATTGTAGGAAAAAATTACGGTTTAGCTTGGGATCAATTCCCATCATAGTGGGAAGTAGATGAGAAATGAGACCAGAAAATACTGTAAAGCCCTATTAATATTTGTAATGATCGACTCAAATATGGTGCTTTCAAGATGATTTATAGAAGCCCTTTACATGTGAGTTTTCATGTTTTGGAGATTGCACACACACACACACACACACACACACACACACAGTTTTGTGGGTGATGGTGATATTGAGGTCCAAGTATTTGTGTGTGTGTGTGTGTGCGTGTGTATAAGACAGACTCACAGAGCTACACAGATACCTGGATTATTCCTCTGATATAATAGGCAGTGACTGATCTGCAAAGAAGAGCATCGATTGAATGAACAACTCTTGCTGACAGGAGAGAGGTGGAAACACTTCTTTACTTTGTCAGTGCCCTGCTTTCTGAATACTAAAAAAGAAATGGCGACGCACTTCTTAAAATAAGAAGATATAGATTTTAATATCTTTATAAACATTTTTTGTATTATCTTCTGAGAACAACTTGTTAAACCATCGAATAACTAGGATGGTGTGATGCAGGAGAGACAGAGAGAGAGAGAGAGAGAGAGAGAGAGAGAGAGCATGGTGGAGGAAGAAGGATTGTGCAGTTTCTTTGAAAATGGAATCTAAAGCATGTAATAACCAAATAAAAAATGAGAAAGCAAAACGTGAAGAAATGTACTTCTCTGCTTGAGAAGTAAAAAACCCTGTTGTCATCATAAATGTCATTCATTCATGGTTTTTGTCATGGTACCAATATTATCTTAGTCACAATCCATCTACTGGCTGACGAAACTGTTTACAGTTCATTATATTTTACAAAGAATTTCTCAGTAGAGGAGGCACAATTCTCCAGCCATTCCCTGGACCTGTAACTGGAGACTGAACATCCATCCACACATTTCCCTCTTTCCAGCACAGACAAATTGTCTTTCTCCTGGACCCCAGTTTTTTGTCCTATGGCTCCAAAAGTGCTTTTTTTTGGCCATGGTATGTTGAAAATCACTATTATACATCACACCAAGTTATTTGAAGGAATATTTTCCCGTATCTTCTTAGTATTGTTGAATTGTTGATTTCACAGCCTTCTAAGTGTGAAAGGTGTCCATTTTAATAAGCAGTTCAGACAGAGGGATGTTAGCAAAAAACGTTCATCCCAGTTTGACCTTTGTCTTCTCAGGGCACTTCCTGTTTCTGTGCCCCATTACAGGTCATCTCTAGTTCCCAGCTCAGCCAAATCAAACAAACACAGAAGACAATAAACAAATACAACTCTTTAGATTTTCAGAGCTTTATATCCTAGACACACACACACACACACACACAGAGTTCTTGAAGCAAATGTACCCTGTTTGCTTCGTTAAACATTAATAGCAGCTTGTTATAATAGGCTCCATAATGTCCTGTTGCAAAATAATCCAAACTGTGCAAATGATGATGCTTCTTGAAGCAATGTTTGTAGCAAAATAAAATATGAGGTATATATATATATATATATATATACAGTACTGTGCAGAAGTCTTAGGCACATGCAAAGAAATGCTGTAGAGCAAAGATGCCTTCAAAAATAATGAAATTAAATGTTTCTACATTAAAATATACTATAAAGAGCAGTAAACAGTAATAAATGAAACAAAGTCAATATTTGGTGTGAGGATCCTTTGCTATATAAAAAAATAGTAGTCTCAGGTGCAGTGTGTGCAGTTTTATAAGGAAATTAGCTGTAAGTGTTACTGAGCATCTTGCAGAAGCAGCCACAGTTCTTCTGGAGACTTTGACTGTCACACTTGCTTCTTATTTTTGCAGCAAAACCCAGCAGCCTTCATTATGTTTTTTGTCTGAAAAGTGGTCTCTTATGTAATATGCTGCTTTCTTTACTGACATACAAACATTTTTCTGTAACATTTAATTTTGTGCTGGAAAACTAATGTTTGGCAATCTAAAATGTTTTTGTACTGAATCAATAATGTAGACGTCATAAAATAAAAATCTACAACAAATTTTGTACTAAAAAAATAGGGTGCCTACAACTTTTGCACAGTACTGTATATATATATATATATATATATATATATATATATATATATATATATATATATATATATATATATATATAAACATGAGTTAAAATGGATAGTATTTGGACAACAATTTGGCTTTTTGTGGAGTTTTTGTGTTTGTGTACTGAGTTTGAAAGCATTGTATAGTTTAACTGACAAATTGCTTTTCCTTGTAAAATGTTGAAGTAGGTTATAGCCTGACTGTTCAGGTGTAAGAGAGTAAGTGTAAGACATTTTAAGAGTTCAGTTTTTTTTTCAGTGGCAGCTAATCTTGAAAGGAATATTTGGCCGCACATTACTGCAATAAAAAGTCACACATTTCACTAAAAGTAACAAAGTTGTGGTATGCTGTTATATGGTATCTTTCTCAACTTATTTATTTCCACAATGAGCACACTATGGTTGGGGATTAAGTGAATACACGGCACGTATATATCAGAATGATGAGGCAATTATGTATAGGATTACATTCAGTTGTTGTCAAAAAAAACATTGTGTTTTGCCAACAAATGTTACTAAGGACACGCTGAAGGTAAAACTTGACTGGATTTACAAATAACACTTTATTTTGGATGATATTTTGCAATTTATTCATATAAGAACTTAAAGGTAATGAAAAATATTGTGAATGTGTTAAGATTATGTCACAATGTAACATTTTATAATTGGCAATTTGTATTATAGTAATTTTTAGTTGAGCAACCCTGCATTTCAGCTGGATGTTATATTCCAATTGCATGTCTTGCTGTTTAGCTGTCACTTGTGATTAGGTTACAGTGACCCATGTAAATGTAAATGAAAATATTTTGGCAACAATGGCAGTGAAAGCATGTTTAGGCTGCCTGTACTGCTTCTCTTTCAGTTCAATCTTCCATCCTCCTGCTCAAATTACACATCTGATGTTCACTCATATGTATCTATTTCACAGATATGTGCATATGATGCTTAAGCATGTGTGTCTATTTCAGTGTCTAACTGGCAAAGATCCCTAAACAGTATTTTACACAGATTATTAAACATACACACAATGATCCCCCCACCCCAACCCCAAAACATACACACGCACTTGCACACACAGAGACTTGTGTAAAGAGGCCTAGGAAGGCTGGAGCTAGAGTGGATCTGAGAACTGCATTGTTTTCATTTAGCTACAATGCACCAGCTTCAAGTTCACTGTATGATGAATCTAGCACTTAGCAGCACAAGAAGTCCCACAATACTAGAGAGAGGGAGGTGGAGCCACTGGGAATTGCCCATGTTGGTGGCCTGCTGGACCCCACTGGGGGGACGCACAGTGGTCCGGGGAGTACATTTATTCTTTCTCCGTGTGGTCAAACTATCAGGGGATGTGTGGTCATATTTCCCAGTGTAGTCAGATGAGGAAAACTCCTTGTCTGCCATTTCCTTTGAAGTATGAACCTCGTTGGGCCCTTTCCCTTTGCCACTCCTGCTCCGCTGGCGTGTGCAGTTCCGAGAACGACCAGGCCTCTGAGGATTGACCGCATTTGGGGAATCTCCTGTTCCTGCCTGTACTCCATTAATTGCAGGGGGAGGTTGGGGCAAAGGTGTGGGCAGAGAGGAGAATTGTTCACCAAGGTGGGGGTGGTGAGAGCGTGGTTGCTGAGGCTGGGCAGGTTGAGGCTCTTGCTTCAGGGAGACCTTGTCTGTTCCAGCCCACAACTTGGTCTTGCTCTGGTGCAGGGACTCTGATCCAGAGCAATTGGGGAAGTCCTCTTTTTTCAGCTGCTTTAGGTCCTTTCCTGCCAGATTGGCTGGGGCCACACAGCCCACTGAAGATGTGGAGCCACGGAACCTCTTAAGCCAGTCCCACAGAGACAAAGCCTTGCAGTCACATTCCCAGGGGTTGTCGTTGAGACGAAGATATTCCAAAGCACCCAGCATGGCCAGGCACTCACCAGATAGCTCTGTCAGGGAGTTGTTGAACAGATATAGTGTGGTGAGGCGCTTCAGGTCATGGAAAGCCAGACGGTCCACCCACTGCAGCTGGTTGTGGTGCAGCAGCAGCCGGTCCAGAGCACGCAGCCCTCTGAAGGTGTTCTGATGCAGGCTCCACAGGCGGTTCCCATGAAGAAACAAATGACTCAGGTTGTGTAGGTCCACAAAGATGTCATCTTGCAGGTACTCTAAGTGGTTATCCTTTAGAGACAAAGAAGAGAGAACTAAATATGACAAAAAACAAATGTATGACATAACTAAAAGCATGGACAGTTGTGAGACTTACTTGAAGATATAAGTACTGCAGATTGCGAAGGCCCTGGAAGATGTTATTAGGAAGTGAACTCAAACCACAGCGGTACAGGTGGAGTGCGTGAAGACGGCCAAGCCCATGAAAGGTCTCTGGAGATAGAGAACGCAGGTAGCGGTTGTCTCCCAGGTCTAGCTCCTCCAACACGGTGAACCCTTGAAAGGTGGAGGGCTCAATATAGGTGATGTTGTTGGAGTAGATCCACAGTGTTACTGTAGTGGGACTAAGGTGGCCCCTCAGCAACCGGTGGATTTTGTTATTCTGGAGGAAGATACGCTCGCTGTTGGGGGGAATGCCCTCAGGGACAGACAGGAAGTTGTGGGCCTGGCAACTGATGGTGCTGGGGGCAGAGTAGCAGATGCAGTGGCGCGGGCAGGACCAGGACAGCTCCAACCCACAGAGCACCAGCAGGAACTCAATCCCACAGCCTAGAGAGACACACAGATGGAAGAAAAAAGGGGAAAGCATCAGAAAAGTGTTTCTGGAATACAGCCTATCATGAGGTAAACCATTTTGAGTTTTTGAGATTTAGAGCTCATAGGCAGGAGGATCTGCTTATGCACCATAAAGAACTGGGTAGGATTGATTTAGGCATGAAATGTTGCGGAATAAAATGGCAAAGAAGGGGACAACTGACTTCAAGGAGGGCAGGCAATTAATTCACCCATAAGGTCAAGACAAAGCAATAGTAGAATGGTAAAAAGTTGGACAATAATGGACACAATACAGCAGTATACAGCAAACAGGCTGTTCAGGAAAAAGAAAAATGGAAGAGGCTAAATGATAATGAATAACAAACATACCGCACAATCTGTTGGTAGCTACAGATTATCAAGTGGTCACTATGATTTGTGCCTTTGGGATGCTTGTTGATAGCTTGTGTTCCCAGTAGTTATCCACTGTTGGTTGCCCAGGGAAACAAATGTGCATACCAAATTCCCATCTATCAGGCTTTTGCTGTGGTAGGAAGTAAAATAACTGGAATTTCAGCCAGTTATTTTATTTTGTGGAATTAAAATTCCACAAACATACAAATCAAGGTAGATATGTGCTATATCATAATCAATTATTCTGCAGCCAGCTACTATATGCACCTATCAGCCTCAGTCTCCTGTTGAAATCAATCTCTGTGCCTGCAAATGGTTGCATAGATGTTTATATACCTATGTTAAGCCTAAGAGACAAAGTATTTCTCTCCTCCTTTTTTTTTTACATTTATTAGAAGCTATTCAGTTGGATCTATACAGCAGTTCATCTAAAGAGAAGAGAGGAGAAGGCAAATTTTTTCACACTATGAGTCCCATTTGTGCACAAGCAACAGCTGTTTTCTTTTTTCTCAAAAAATGTATTATTCAAAACACGATTCTTGTCATTCACTCAAAATCGATTCGCTCCCTCTACCTCTTAACATCACTATAATCCTTAGTTCCTCCATTTGAAATGCAGGGCTAGGGAATTACTCTCTTACAGAAGACAAGCAGATATTTATTGGAATATTTTTTGAGGTAAGGCATTTTTCAAAAATCATGAGGCCTCTATAAATAGGTAATGTAATAGCACCTAGCCGAATATCAAAATAGGGAATGAATGTGCACATCAGAAAGAGTTGGACAGTCATTAGTATGCCTGGTGAGCAGCCAGATTGAACACAGCTCTTTTACTGGGGGACTCCACTATTCTATAGTCAGTGAGAAAACAATACAATCCTGGCTCAGTGTTTGAATTACAGACGGTCTCAGAGTTGCCAAAACTCCCTAAGTCCAGGCAGAGGCTGGGTCCATGTCATTTCCATGTCATTTAGGAAATAACTGTGCAGACTAGGTTCCAAAGGTTTCCATCCATCTATTTTCCATACTGCTTATCCTACACAGGGTCACCTGGAGCCTATCCCAGGGAACTTGGGCACAAGATGTGTAACACCCTGGACAGGGTGCCAACCCATCACATGGCACAATCACATACAATATGGAAATACCAATCAGCCTACTTCACATGTCTTTGGACTAGGGGAGGAAACCCCCGAAGCATGGGAAGAATATGCAAACTCCACACACAAAGGGTGGAGGCGTGATTTGAACCCCCAACCCCGCAGGTGCAAGGCAAATGTGCCAACCACTAAGCCACCTTTGTATATGGTTGTGTCTCTCTCTCTCCCACTATAAATATGATCACCATGAAAATCATTGACAGACAACAGAAATATAAAAAATTTAAGTTTAATACTCTCCCTGACACTGTGGCTAAGCAGTGCATCAGTGAGAAAGGAATGTGTCAGACATGATTATTAAATTGGTAAGAGATAGAAGTCCTTTTTATCTGAGCTGGATAGTCACTCTATCTGGGGTAATTTCTGATCCAACCTGCAAGAGAGAAATTTGAGGATGTCTAATTCAATTAAATTCACACATGTAGCAAAAATAAATGCTGGGAAGCTGAGAAATAAGGAGATTATTGTGCCCAGAAAATTACAAATGCTGAACCTCATGAAAAAACACATTATTATCTAGTAATAGAAACACATCTACAAAAGCCTAGTTTAGAGTGGAGATATTAAACTGGGATGTAAGATAGCTAATCTGAGAGGATATTTACACTACAGAAGCATTAAGGGGATGAGAAAAGAAATGTGCAAAGCTGTTCTACTAACTAAATCCAAGCTGGGTGCCATGGCTTTGAATGTTTATTTGCCTTGTAACCCCAAAGCTTAACTCCCCATGATTAGTATATACTTTCAGCAAATTTTAAATCCTTAGGGGTTCTTTGGTTGTCCTGGGGGAACCCTTATAGGTCCTATGTAGAACCATATAAGACTGTTTCACTATCAGAAAGGTTTATAAGTAGAATGGTTTTAGGAGGCTAAGAAAACTTAGTTTGTCATGTTACCACTTGCCACAAAACAAGAAAGCTTTATTTGTGTTATTATATAATAACGCATTTATTAATAATCCATTTATTATTAGGTTTAGATGATTTGGAGTGTCCACTAAACATGTCCCTGTGAATAAGGTACTGTAGAAACGATAACATATTAGATCAAGTGCATTAATGTAAACCTGTGATTTGAATTACAGCCAGTGCTGTAGAAAATTAATCAACACTTTTTGACCAATCAGATCTCAGAATTCTGTCATATAAACTTTTTAAATTTTATTTCTAAGTATGATTTTGTCTGCTATCATAGAAGTGAGCTCATACAACAGCTTGTCTTTCGCCGGAAGAAAAGGTGCCCATTGATGCCTGGGAAGGCAGGGGATATGCATCTGAGCGACAGGGTTTCTATCTCTCTGCTCCACCCTGCAGCGGAAAACTACCTCCAGAGACCTACTGCTTCACACCTGTCACCTCCCTGATTGCAGCATGTGTGTGTGTCTCCTGGAACCCTCTCACCACAATTTACACCCCTCTGCATCTCCAGTAGAGTGTAGACACAGGAAGAATGAGAGTGAGAAAGGAGATATTTTTAGCAATGCAGAGAGATGCAAATGGGACATGAGAGCATGAAGGTGCATTATCATATTGCTTGACCACATAATGAGCCTCACTAAACTGAATTATTGAGGTGGTTTGGACCACGTCATAGATCCTCCATTAACACGTCTATAGCTCCTCTGTGCCAATGATACCAATTTGAATTCCTGACAAAAGAGATAGATTTTTGCTGACGAACAATGGAGGTGTTATTCTAGTCAGTCTCGCTCTCCTCCTCCATCTCTCTCTCTGTTTCTCTCTTGCACTCTCTCTCAGCACCTTTCCCCTTATCTGTCTGTGTATAATGGATGCAGCTGAGAGCTCGTTACAGGGAGAATGATTAAACAGGCTGTGACTGGGCTTGACGTTTACCCTGCCGACCCCACGGCCACAGTCCCTTTTCATGCCTTGCAGTCACCAAGAGGAAAATAACTAAATAAAGGCATGAAACAGAATGGCTTTGGTCCCTAGACAGACAGTGTAAAGTCAGTCTGTTGAATATCAATGAAGCATAGTTCACACTAAATTTGCCCTCATGAATAACACATCGCTGCTAATAGGAGAGAAGCAGTGTGTCTGTGACTCTGCACACCATTACACTGGACAAACTCAATTTCCTGTGTTTCTCTAAGGACCCTGATAAGCGCTTGGCTGTTGCTACCTTGCTTGCACGGCCCAATAAATAACATGCTTTCCCTTAAGAGTTGGTCACATTGATGTTCATATACACACAGAATCAAGTTAAAGGGCAAAGCAATAAGATTGACTATCGATTAGTCTGATTTCTGCTGCCATCATAGATAATGTTAGATAAAGTTTTAACTATGCAGTATTAATGTAAAAGTATATAAAAAGTTAAATGTAAATGATTTAACTAAAATTAGTCCAGATCTTTTTATAGTCTCATACTTCAAATTCAAGTTAAGGTTAGGGTGAGCAGTTAGAGTTAGTAAAGTTATTAAAGTAAAGCTCAAATCCCCTAATCTGACCCGGAAGATATGATTGATCCTTCCAAAGAACTCAACCATGTTTAAAGCTATTGTGTTCTTTTTTATATATAATACCTCACCTATATGTTTTACATTATAATAACTGTATTAACCAATCAGTAAATTTTTCTGCTTGAAAGTGGTTCTTCCTGACTATCAATTATTCAGAGGCAAGCTGGAAACAGGAAGTGAATAATTCAAAATCAAGCAGTGTGTCCTAAATTTAGTGTGACATAAATGAAACTAATGGAATGCTGCCAAAATATCAGAGTTACCTGTAGAACTAGCTAAGGTGCAATAGCATGTCTAGTATCTTCTTGGAGTTTTACAGACTCACAAGCCCAATGTAGTCTAAAATTCCAGCTAATTATGCCATAAACTGCTTCTGATTTGTGGTGATATGAAGCATTTGGAGACATGAATGTCAATCTAGCCTACATCAGGTCTATAAAACTAATGACCAAAAAAAAAAAAACTGGGAAGATACAGATGATCACTAGAAGATATGATTATAGGAAAAGTATAAGATCTGTCTGGGGTTAATTATGATTGTGATTATGATTGTGTTTCCTTATTTACTATAGTCTAGAGTTCGATAAATGGCAATAACTGCTTTCCAAAGACAAACATCCTGTTAATTCTGTTTGTCTTTTTAATAGACCTGGAATTCAATTCAAGTTCAGCAAGTCACTAATTAGTCTAAACATCATTATTGTGATTGTATTGCTGTTCTTGGTTAAATGCAGCAATCATTGTGCATGTTTATACGCTTAAATGGCATTAGTAGAGCAAATGTTTTGCTTCTAATGAAAGCTAATGAAAGTAACACTGCCTGCTTTGTGGTTCTTAGCTAATTGGAAGTATAATGAAGGTTAAAGATCATCCCACCTGAGTGTGTCTCGTTGGTTGAAAATTCAAGTTCGCTCCTAAAGCACTGATATTACTGATAACCACTGGGTATGGCCAGGGGTAATATTCAGGGTTCAGAAGGCAGGGAGGCCCTATCTCTCTCACCAGTACTAACAATGTGGACTTATTTATTCATCTTTCATAACCACTTTTTTTATCCTGGTCAGGGTGGAGGGGGATGTGGAGCCTATCCTGGGCGTAAAGCAGAATACAGCAGAAATACCGAACTGTGTCATTCCTTGTCGCTGTTGTGATACCCTCAAGTCTACACCTTTCGTACCTAGTAGGTATCTTTTACCTAGAATCATGCATATAGTGTACCTTTAAAGCTTTATTCAAAAAAAAAGTTAATTACGGTCCGATTATGTACCTTAAATATTTTTTCAAGGCTTCTTTTACCTTCTTTCCAGCAAACACACATAACAGTAAAGACTTTGAATGAGCTAAATGAACAGACTTTGCTTTACTTGATTTTTATCATTCATATATATATATATATATATATATATATATATATATATATATATATATATATATATATATACATAACATTATGACCACTGACAGGTGAAGTGAATAATATTGATTATCTCATTACAATAGCACCTGTCAAGGGTTGAGATATATTAGGCAGCAAGTGACCAGCCGGTTCTCGAAGTTGATGTGTTGGAAACAGGAAAAATGGGCAAGCGTAAGGATTAGAGAGACTTTGACAATGGCCAAATTGGGATGGCTAGATGACTGGGTCAGAGCATCTTTAAAACGGCAGGTCTTGTGGGGTGTTCCTGGTATGCAGTGGTTAGTACCTACTAAAAGTGGTCCAAGGAAGGATGACAGGTGAACCAGCGACAGGGTCATGGGCACCCAAGGCTCACTGATGCGCATGGGGAGTGAAGGCTAGACCATCTGGTCTGATCCCACAGAAGGGCTATTGTAGCACAAATTGCTGAAAAGTTAAAGCTGGCTATGATAGAAAGGTGTCAGAACACACAGTGCATCGCAGCTTGCTGCATATGGGGCTGTGTAGCCACAGACCTGTCAGAGTGCCCATGCTGACCCCTGTCCACTGCCAAAAGTGCCTACAATGGACAGGTGAGCATCAGAACTGGACCACGGAGCAATGGAAGAAGGTGGCCTGGTCCGTGGTGGAAGGCTGGGTGCGTGTGCATCGTTTACCTGGGGAAGAGATGGCACCAGCATGTACTATGGGAAGAACGCAAGCTGGCGGAGGCAGTGTGATGCTCTGGGCAATGTTCTGCTAGGAAACTTTGGGTCCTGGCATTCATGTGGATGCTATTTTGACACATACCACCTAACTAAACATTGTTGCAGACCAGGTACACCCCTTCATGGCAGCGGTATTCCCTAATGGAAGTGACCTCTTTCGGCAGGAGTGAGCTCTTGCACACTGTAAAAATTGTTCAATGGAATGGTCGAGGAACATGACAAAGAGTTCAAGGTGTTGACTTGGCCTCCAAATTCCCCAGATCTCAATCCAATCAAACATCTGTGGGGTGTACTGGCCATCAAGTCCGATCCATGGAGGCCCCACCTCACAACTTACAGGATTTAAAAGATCTGCTGTTAACGTCTTTGTGCCAGATACCACAGCACACCTTCAGGGATCTAGTGGAGTCCATGCCTGGACAGGTCAGGGCTGTTTTGGCAGCAAAACGGGGACCAACACAATATTAGGCAGGTGGTAATAATGTTATGGATGATCGGTTTATATGTATATATATATATATATATATATATATATATATATATATACACAACAGTTTACAATTTCCTTGTCTGTAAAATGCTTTATGCACTTTTGAAATGTAAGCATTTCTCTATAAAGCAATGTGAAAATGTATTACATCATCCTTATTATTATCCCTAATATGCCATACTATGATTTATATTTCCAGTGCTCAGCTGCACTTGCCTTTAACATAATCCAAAGGCTCAGCTCACATGAGCTCCTCCAAATTCAAATGTACCCCCTGGGTATGGTACTAACTCTGCGGCATTGACTATAAGGACCTCTCTCATTTCTCTACCTGTCAGTGCATTATTAACCGCTTGAGTAAAGCAGTTAGAATCTGTGACTGGTTTGGAAGCTGAGGCAGAATTACATTTTTTCAAAACCTAACACAGAGTGGAAGAGACCTTAGAGAACAACCATGTATTCTAGGATGGAATAAAAATACAAATTATATAGCTAAACTACCGGTAAGAAGCTCTGTGGACATGACCAATATGTAATACTTGTTTTATTTGAAGCAGTGAATGAGGGAGATCTGATGGGAAGCACTCTTTAGGGCACTGGTCCTTAGAAATGGCCTAGTCTCAGCAGAATAGAGGTCTGGAGCCTACAATTACATCTAAAGTGTGTCCTCAGTGTGTTGACCGATATTACCAGTATAATATTCGCAGCAGTGACCTGAGTGATGAGGGAGACATGTCCCCTTTCAAACAGTGCCTCACCTAAGTAGACATGATTTACATGATGCTTGCAGTGCTAGTGTTTTTCCTTCCTGATGTGTTGCTACAATTTGATAATGGGTGGCTCTGGCACCTCTTAACCGTTATATGTGATGTGCCAGTAGATTTGATTAACGCTGGAGGTGCAACTTGTGAAGTTCCCAGGAGGGTGGCTGGTGCATACAAAGAAAGCTGATAAGATATTTGAGAAATTACTTTCTATTATGTTAATTTGTTAAGATATTCGAGAGATCACTTGTGTGTTCAGGGCACTGTCAATCTTTGATAATAAGGATTTCACTGCAAATGAATATGTGCCCTTAAATGAACACACAAAGACACACAGCATAAGCAAACAAGAAGCAAGTATAGGAGAAGTGACAAGGATGCTTTTCCAGCTGACAAATCAGAGGAGCTAAAAATAGTTGGGCTAAACAAGCTTCTGCCATATGGAGCATGTAAAGAATACAGAGGGGAATTTGGCAGTGGAGGGGGATTGAATTTGTTACTGGAAAAGCGTTTAAAGGTGCAGGAGAGAGAGGCAGCGGTTGGCAGCCAAGGAAAGTACAGATGTTTAATACTGCCATTTTAATTAAAAGGATTTCAATAAATGTCAGAGAGGCGTTAATTCCTTTTAGTTGGTCTTAGACGAGGGAGGAGGACATTTTTTTCATTGTTTGTTCAGTATGTAGTCACTGTGAGCAGTAATTCGGTGAGCAGTGACAGGGGTACAGGGACATACAGAGCAATCAGACCCAGATAACACTCCACATGCTGGGTCTGATTACAGTGCAGTTCGAGAAGCTGCCGATTACCGGATGAAGAGGACAGTTTTATATTCACCCTGTATGAATCACAGGGCAAATCTGCACACTCTTTTTTATTGCCCATATTCCACCAAAGCTATGGTATATCTAAGTAAAAAAAGGAAGGTTCTACTGGAGGCCTTTGTCTGATTATGCATTGTGGGATATGTTGACGTTCCTATATGCTATCGTGGAAGTGGTAGCCCAGTGGTTAAGATGTTGGAATACCGATCGGAAGGTTGTAAATTCAAATCCCAGCACTGCCAAGCTGCTACTGCTGGGCCCTTGAGCAAGGCACTTAACCCTCAACTGTTCAGTTGTATAAATGAGATAAAAGTAAGTTGCTCTGAATAAGGGCATCGGCCAAATGCAATAAATGTAAATGTGTTGTTCAATGAAACCCAAAGTGTAATAAAGCAAAATCAGGCAACGTTATGTGACATGTCCCACTAAGTTTCATTCCTGACCATGCAGTAGCCATCAGATGCAGTTTTAAAACAACAAGACATCTTTAACCATTCTGTCTTGTCAAGCAACTGAATCCATATAGTTGGTTTCATTACGTAAACCAATATCAAACCAAGCGAGATGTCCAGTTGACTGTGAACAGGAATCTTGAATCAAAAACAGTAACTGAAGTTGCAATAAATCATCAGTAGTAGACAAATGACTTGACAACAAAGCCACAATCATCACTAAACCCTTGATGCACAAAGTCTAAATAACAGTAAATACAATAGTTATGGAACTATTGTATAGTTCCAGGGCAGACTAGTTGTTATAGTAGTAGTTATACAGGGCAGACTAGTTGTTATATTAGTAGTAGTTATACAGGGCAGACTAGTTGTTATAGTAGTAGTTATACAAGGCAGACTAGTTGTTATAGTAGTAATTATACAATGCAGACTAGTTGTTATAGTAGTAGTTATACAATGCAGACTAGTTGTTATAGCAGTAGTTATACAATGCAGACTAGTTGTTATAGTAGTAGTTATACAGGGCAGACTAGTTGTTATAGTAGTAGTTATACAATGCAGACTAGTTGTTATAGTAGTAGTTATACAATGCAGACTAGTTGTTATAGTAGTAGTTATACAGGGCAGACTAGTTGTTATAGTAGTAGTTATACAATGCAGACTAGTTGTTATAGTAGTAGTTATACAGGGCAGACTAGTTGTTATAGTAGTAGTTATACAATGCAGACTAGTTGTTATAGTAGTAGTTATACAAGGCAGACTAGTTGTTATAGTAGTAGTTATACAATGCAGACTAGTTGTTATAGTAGTAGTTATACAAGGCAGACTAGTTGTTATAGTAGTAGTTATACAGGGCAGACTAGTTGTTATAGTAGTAGTTATACAAGGCAGACTAGTTGTTATAGTAGTAGTTATACAATGCAGACTAGTTGTTATAGTAGTAGTTATACAGGGCAGACTAGTTGTTATAGTAGTAGTTATACAATGCAGACAAGTTGTTATAGTAGTAGTTATACAATGCAGACTAGTTGTTATAGTAGTAGTTATACAATGCAGACTAGTTGTTATAGTAATAGTTATACAATGCAGACTAGTTGTTATAGTAGTAGTTATACAGGGCAGACTAGTTGGTTATATATATAATGTGTGTGTATATGCGTGTGTGGCAGTCTGGGAAACCCTTAACACAGTCAAACATTTTCTACTATGTATAGTTATGAAAACTACAGGTTTTTCTCAACTGAAATTAGTTGGGAAATAATCACTGATCAAGTCTATTGGCTAAATTTCATGGTGCTCTTCTCTGTTTTGATGATGATGTGACAGACATTTTGACAGTCTGTATTTGATAACAAACTGAACTGATTAGGCTTATAAACATTTTGCTATGGCAAGTAGCTACCCAAAAACGTGACATTTACTGTGAGAAAAACACACTTAGCTAGCAAGGTTTTAGACATCTTTATGCAGACTGACAGTTTTTCTCACTGCTTTTGTTAAACTGGCTCATTACCTGATGTAATCTTTGCAGGAAGCCAGCCAAGACAAGGTTAGTAAGTAACCTAAATAAAATTTCTAGACCCACTACTAGACACGGTGTACACCCTTTTAAGCCACTCTAGGATAAGAGCATACCTAATAATCTTTTCTCTCTCTTTCTGTTGAGTTGTACATGCACTCCTTCTGTCTGATGTGATGCCGATGCCTGACACACTTCTGCTGCAGTGGATCTTCTCACCCTCCAGACTTGCCTGATTCATTCTGATTCTCTGCTTCTGCTAGGAGCAGTTTCTGCCGCTGTGGATGGTTTCAGTAGATATCCCTAAAGATTCGCAGATCCAAAAAAACAGTGTATGCCCAAGACTTACACTTGCCTCAGTGGATAATCTCACCTGGATACTACATATTCATACCACCTAAGATCTGCTGCTGTAATCATAAAGATGTCCTGTGCTGATCCCAGGACAATTACTCACAACATGCTCATTGCGAACATCCTTTCAACACACTTAGTAATGAGTAATGATTTATAATCCCACTATCAATCTATACAATCAAAATCTATCTGGATTTTTGTGAAGATGATTTGTGACAATATCTATTATTAAGAGTGTTATAATGTTTAAAATCTTCTATTTAGTTTGTGCAAAACACTCTCAGGTTTTATTATATATACGTTTGGTTGTTAATAGTTATTTAATTCAAGAGATATGATAGCCTGACTGAAAACTGTAACACCCAACCCTGTGTTCCCCTAGGTGCTTATAATGACCATGGTAACCATTGAATTTAAAGTTAAATGTCAATGACTCTCTAGTCACCTCTGCCTGACAGACAGTGCCCAGCTCTAACGATGTGTGCAATTTTATGTGCAGAACCCTTTTTTTTTAACAAACAAAAGGTGACACAAAAAATACACAGAGGCGGTCAAGGAGAATTACAATACAATTTGTCTATTCCTCAAAAGGAGCTGGACATTTTGTCTCAGTGACAGTCTAGATTCCATTGTGTCGAAATTCATTAACATTCATGTGACACAGACAAGCCATTCACTCTCACTGACTACAGAATGTGAATATGGAATAGGCAACAGTAGGCTTTTCAAGGCTTCTATGCAGATTGGATCGTGACAGTGCTCACATGACGTCCAATTACATTTTCTGATATGTCAGAAATTTGTCATGACCTCCGTTAGCAGCCTGGATTAAACCCGGCTTTACTATGAACTGTGCCTACATGAGACAAAACCCTGCCTTATTTCTCACTTACTGGTATCTCTGGGGAATCCCTGCAATCTTGACATGATGATCATCTAGTACTGATTTATTACAGAGAGGACCAGGTTGTATTTCTACACACTGAAGTCTAGTGGATATGCTGCATGCTTGCTGAATGAACACTGACTAGAAGTATTTTGTGATGAGTGATTTAGGGTTGCAGTGCACTTTGCCCAGGGCAGCCCTGCATGCCCAGGTGGCCTGTAGCAGCAGCATGGCCTGCTTTTGTAGCTCACCTCAATTCATTATTATCGGCATCCTGTAAGAGATCTCCGAACTTCCCCCCAAACAAAAAGACTTTCCTTCAAATGTACCTGTACAAGCCGTAGCTATCTTGCATACTAACCACTCTCTTGGCCCAGATTTGCAGGAGATGAATTATTCAATGCAGGTGATTTTTTTACTGTAAGAAACACACACACACACACACACACACACGCACACGCCACATTTAATGCTACAGGGCACCACATTTGGGTGAAGCCAAGCAGAAAATGGCAGAGAAAAGCAGCTCACAATAGCAGCTGATTAGGGTTGGAGTATGGAGGAGTTGACTAGCTGTACAGTCATTACTACTCTTACAGAGCTGATCAGTGCTCACAGGCAACCTACAGGGAGGAGACCTCTTTACTGTCACTCTGACCTACACGCTGCCCTGTTAACAACCATTTCCTTTGCACACAACCCATACACAGACGGTCACCACACATATAAGCACATTCCATTTCACAGCACCTACCATACGCATGTGACCTTAAAACTAAAAGCATTTCAGAGCGACTGACACTGATGTGAACGTAGAGGCAGATAATGACTCAAGGTGGAGGGTTGAGCACCTGCTCTGAGAGCAATATTAGGAATAACAGCATGCAAGTATTTTTCCACTTGAGGAAGGAGACATGAGGAAGGAGTGTTTTTCTACTTGACGAAGGAGAGGCAGGATACATGAGGGACTGTAATCTTAGGGAAGTAATCCATTTTCATTAAGTGTACCTTCTTAGACATTGTGAGTCTTTCCATTGATCCTGCTTTAATGTCAAGTCATTAACTGTACTGGGCTTAGTCACTGCTTATAGTAATGAAGTCCTTGCACGTTCCATAGGCCTTCACTACAGCAGAAGAAATACACACATCCATTTCTCTTTTTCTAAACTCAGGGTCACGTGTGAATGTGTCCTTCTATGCTTGACAATCCTTTAGCCTGTTTGCTGTCTTTCCTCCAATTGCTGCCTTTTGTATTCATCATCATTCCCGCTGAGCCCTGCTTCATATCTCTATTACAAAGACATACATATCAATCTTCTCTAGCTGTTTACTTCGCTTTACCGCTTTATAGCTGTCCTTGAATCTCTCTCTTCCCTTCTATCTTTTCCCTCATTTTTTTCCCTGACTGACTCTTCTGCTACTTGCTTGCCCCCTCAATACATGCCTTTTAAAGCACCCCTACGTTTGGCTCAGCCAGATTTTCCACTTCAATTACAAGGTGACATGTAGTATATTTCCTCTCTTGCACACATTTTCAATTATGCCTGCATTAAAAACGATTCTCCACCCTCTCCTCTCTCTCTCTTTTATGATGTGATCTCTCCCTTCTATCCCTCTTTCCCATTCTCTCTCTATCTCTTTTGTGGTATCCTCATGCTTCCATGCTGTCACTCCCCCATACACTGTTTTCTTGTTTGGTAGTAAGCAGCGGCACAGCAGCTTCAGCTGGATAAAACACAGTCAGCATGCAGGCCTGATTAAAGCAAAGCCAGTCTGGACGTTAGAGATAGTACAGCAGCTTATGGGATTCACTGAGTCATACGCAAGCAGTTCCACGCTCGAAGGCTACTTCAAAGTCTCTTCTAAACCAGCTTTCAAAACATGTCAATTCAATCATGTTAATTTCCATTATAGTTTCTATTACATGGACCCTACTTTTCAATCCATGAAAAAAGGATCTAAGGATCATGAATGCTACATTTTGACTATTATACTGAACCATCAGTTCATTGTAAGAGAGGTAGAATGTGTGTGGGAGAGGATAAAGCATGACTAATTGTATCCTATTTCATTTTAAGTCTCATTTCCTAAACAGACACTGCTTTACGCGCAGTGTCACCCTGTTTTTTTGTTCTGATTGCATCTGGTTGATTTGAGTACAGAGATAGCCCTGATTTACTAAAATCCCAAATAAAGCAGTAATTTGCGTGTTACACGTGTAGTTAGAGGGCATGTTGTGGGTCAAGTGTAAAGTAGGGGGAGGAAACAACAATTAAGTGGAGTTTTGTGTGTGTTAATTGTGTTCCACAGCCATGGCATATCCCTAATTATGAGTCAAGTACAATTCTAATTAAAGGCAGTGAGACACAGTGAAATCCTATTCAAAAATAGTACATGAATGTAAAATAAACGTAGACATGAGTGTGTGTTCTGTTCATAATGTTTACATGAATCAAAACCTTTTTCACAAGCTCTATTTGAATGTTTTTGTCACAGGAGATGCAAAGTATGATGAATATCTAACAGTAAGCAAACATTACTGTAGTAATAAGTAGTGATATAATGATACCATTTTTTTTTCAGACCAAGTACAAGTACAGATTTTTTGGTATTCGCCAAAACCGAGTCTGAAACCAGACACGTCTCTGCTGTGTTTCCCCATGAGCTACTGGCAGGAGAATGAGCAACAGTGCACTTTGATTTAAATCTGTTTTGGCAACTCCAGTATTCAATTATCAGTTATGTCGGGGTGATTTTTTTTTTTTTTTTTGAGAGAGAGAGAGATATTAACTGTTTAATGTTTAATAATTAAAGGAATAAGTCTAGTTTGAGAGCTACCAAATCCCCAAGTGAAAACCATGCCCCCTCTCAAGCAGCTCTAAATGTGCTGTTTACTAATTACTGAATTGTTTTTGCCAAACTGTCCTGAAGAGGGTGCTAACAAAACAGATTGGATGTATAGCGGCCAGCAACCAAAAGAAGATGAAGTAGGTCACTTTGCTCTCGTTTGCTCCTGAGCTCTCTTCATTACTAAGCCTGATTTGTCCATAGTGATCTGCCAGCTGTAATTACGAAACCGTTCACCTAAAAACATGACAGAGAGACAGTGAATAACTGGTATATTTGTGCTTGTTTTGTTTCCTCATGTTGGTCTGTAAATAAGTATCACAGCATACAGTCACTTTGCTCTTCAGCTAAAAGTTAAACAATCATGACATCTTTGTACATCATGATTTTAAATATAGAAAGTGTGGTTTTGTGATTCGGCCTTTACTATTAATCAGGGGCATCACTGCACATTTTATTTAGTATTGTTTATGTTTCCCCGGTTTAAACAGTGACCAATAAAAGTACATGTGTATGTTCATGCACCTAGAGAGCTACATGTAGACCTGTTCTTTAAAATGATTTTAAATGAAGTGTGTTAGTTAGCTACATTAGTTATCTTGGATGGAGTATTTTTGCAATAAAGAGCGTTTTTTGTTTCACTTGAGTAAAACGTTTCAGATCCTAAACCTAAATAAACCATATTTTTATTTTCATTGCGTCAGAATGCCTTGTTGTCAATGACCAATAGGAGCTGATCATCAGGAACAACATACTGGATTAAAAACTGTTTTTTCACTCACTTAATCTTGTCTGTATACATTTTCTCCCAGCTAGTCTGCGTGATTGCTTCTGTGTGCTGCTAGTAATGAGCTCCTCATGCTGACTTTTATGTTTAAGATATTTTATAAGGTTACTTGTCTCGTAGGAAGATGCTGTAGATCCTCCTCGATGTTTTCACACAGCACAGTTTGCAGTCTGCTTTGCTTTGATCAATTGTGAAACAAATCCAGATCGCTATCATTTCATGTCATCTGTTTATTATCACTGGAGCATACACTAGCCTTACATCACAGAATATCACCTGTTATCAGATGCTGGCATGTGAGAATCTTTTCTGAATATGAGTATGAGTAAATGAGCTTAGAATCAGGATACCCAGTTGGTATCAATGCACCCCTAGTAATAAGTCATAGTAAGTTGAGAAAGGTATTATTTTAAATAAAACACAAAATTAAGATATTTAATTTAAAAACTTTTTTTTTTCATTTTCTTTTCAAGCGGTGAAAACTGACTAATGCTAATTTAATACCTGCCTTTCAACGGTATTAAATTGAGCATGCAATTGCCATTCCTGTGACTTTCAGGCTTAGTATAATCATACTGTGTGTGCTATTTTACACCTGGATTTTGCACTTTTAGGTAGAAACACCCTAAATTAACAAAAATGCTAGAAAAAACAAAACAGACAAACTCTGTTAGTTTGTCAAAATAAAAGTCAAAATAATCTGTAGACCCTGTTTGTCAGTCAGTTTGTACATTTTTTGCAAGTTCGCATGTTTTTACCTATACAATCCTTTAGTAGATTAGAATCTCTGTGTGCTATCATGAGAAAGATTATTTGTGCACAGTATGCTGTATGTTTATCTTGTCAGCAGAGTAACAGAAAAATTAATTTTCATCCCTCTGCTCCAAAACCTACACAATATAAACCATATAAAGTGTGACAGCTAGAGCAAATTTAAATGCTGTCTGTTGCAACGTTCTGTCTATTCCCACCACAACATTTTTGGATATTTACTGTTATATTAAATGTACAGAAGTGTTACAAAGTTCTGGCCCTACCATGATTTTATACTAGCCCTCAGAGGTAAAGAGAGAACTCTGGATGTAAGAGACAGCAGTGAGTAACCTGAGAAATCTTATTGGAGAGACAGCTGGCAAAAGGAATCAAAGCATAATGTCTGAGTGTTGCTCCGGACGCCTTCACAGCAGATTGACTTAGGAAAAAAGCACTTATCCCGTGCATATCTCCCCACTGGTGGTATTACCTTCACACATCCCTGTCGAGCTTTCTGCCTCTGACCTGTTTCAACCCCAAAATGACATTGCGTTAGGTTGCCAGGGAATAAGAGAGGAAGAGACACCTATGGGACTAAAGATGTAGCCCCTAGTTAAACACCGCATGTTCCTCGACATCATGATCTGTGACGGGATACTGAGTGGCTCTGCTAGTGATTGCTTCAGGCTCAGCCAGCTCTCTGAGGCCCAGCAGCAGATGTACACACCGAGAGAAAGAAAGAAGGGGGAAGAGAGCGTGTAAAAAATGATAAAAATGCATGGCAAAAGATGCACAGTAAGAGGAAGAGAAGGAGGTGGGAAAATAAAGCCAAGCAGGCCAACAACAGCTCTCTCACCTAGAAAGCCTGGAGAGATGACTCAAGGTCTGGGGAGTATGATAAAGCACTCATGCTAATACTCTGAACGAGCGAATGCACTTCCCTGTTATATTACCATATTACAAACACTCAGTGTTCACCGTAATGTTGTGAACGAGCCACTCCCAGGAGGATGCGCCGTACTGCCTTTGATGGGAGTCACATGGTCCTGCTAAGCGTCTGCTCTTTTTATTTCATGTTCCTACTGTATTGCTGGTGAAGTAGCTGATCTTTCAGTTCTCCCTAGTCCTGGAAACACTTTAAAGACCTTTGATTTTCAGTCAATATTTTCATTGGCTCATTAAGTTTAACAACAATTAACTTGCCTCCTTATTGATAATTTCAGCATTTAGCTAGAGGACAAAACAAATGGATTATGCTGAAGTACTGCATGTCAAACAAAAATAAAAGTAGTGCATGTGGAGTAGTCAATATGCTTGTTTTGGTAGGGTCATTAAAGCCTGTTTACTCAGAGATGATAGGAGATAAAGAATATTACATCATATAGTATATATACAGACCAGGCATGAGCAGAGCTAGATGTCCCAATATAATAAAATATTATGAGCTTGTATTAAACAGAGGGCACTTTCACTCATGCAACTCACACTGGTAAGCAATATCTGCCATTTTTTTATGTTTTATTAACTCTAAGGCTAAATGTCAACTGCACACTTTGCAAATATCTCCTTCCACTGCCTTTGCCAGTGCCTTCCTGATTGAGGGGCGTGTCTGTCTACAATGCAGGAAGTGAGTGAGCCTGACAATCATTAAATCATGGATTTCAAATAAATTATCTTCTTATTTAAGTAGGCTAAGCTCATAAACTTCAATCTAAAAAGGCATTCTGAGTTAAATATTTTTGTGAAGTATGATAGACTTATGATAGTTAAAATATTCCTGATTTATTTTTTTGTCTATTTACAGCAGCATCCAATGACACGCATTCCCAATCAAATGTGCTATTAAAAAAGTGGTCGTCTATTAGCTGAAGTATGAATTGGAGAAAGAAGAGGGTTGTGGCTGTTATTACTTCTTCATTCATGAACTATATGTAGGCAGTACAATGCAAAGAGACACAATAGCATACGGAAAATGGAAAGATGTCTTTTGACAGATTGGTCAATGCTCTGCGGCTGCTGCTTGTAATTTGACAGAACTTCAGCTTTTCTCATGGCGGCCAGAGTCCTCTCCACATTTTTTCACTACTACCTGTTGAAAAGGAATGGGAGCGAAATTTTGGGTGATGAATTAATTGCAGTGCACACGCAGCCTAAGCTGCATGTGCCTACGTTTGTATGTGTAGCTCTGAGAGAAAATGCACTACATCTTCAGTCATTTTTTTTCTTTGACACTAACTTTTTAGAGCTCTTATGTGGATTCACTTACTTGATTGTGCCAGTTAAAAATGACAAAACTAAATCTGAAAGCATATGTTTAGCCCAGAAATAAAGGAGCTGGGGGCCCACTGTCTGGGTTACACAACTGATAAATCAGATGAGAGAGGAGTATAGAAAGAAAATATATTTCTGCTTGTAAGTCATTCTGAAATAACCACTTGTAAGAATGCAATGTCTGAGTACATCTTCTGGGCTTTAGAGCTACTTATTATTTTCCTTTTAGATACTTTATAATAGTGTCTGATGTCTGGGAACAAGATCTCGTTGGGATTAGTCAGACTACATCATTTTTCACGTTCACAAGTTAGCCTGTAGGTCATGCTGCTCTGCCAGAATGACTATGGAAACATAGCTACATAGTGACTTCTGGTTTGGTAAATATTGTACAGTTACAAACAGTGTTTACTCTCCTGGCCTTGGACTGCATGAGATCGCAGTATTTAGGTCTGTGCCTTCGCCCACATTCTCTCTCTGGAGTATTCATTATGTGTCTGTGTGGTTTTTTTTTTCGTCTGGGAGCTACACAATTGTGTAGCTGATGCAGCAATACAGCAACGAAACAAACAAATAAAAAGATAGAAGTCTAGGTCTAAAATAGAGGAAGAGAGAGAAATCAGTGTGGGCTAATCTAATGTGCTTAAGTAAAAAGAAGGTACTGCTGATGAAATTTTTAACACTGTTTATCTCTGCAGAAGACCTTAATTAAGCTTGAGCATACTGTTCAAATTATTCATCATAAAAACTATAAACTAGTTGTCTTGTTTGCAGAAAAGTACACCAAATATTACACGATTTGCAGACTAATCTAATTTCAGCTGTTCAGCAAATTATAAAAAGAGGCTTAACTGTAAACAGTCCCACCCCTATATACTGGATGTGAATGAATATGGATGAAATACATCACTACTGACACTGTCTTACTGAGCTTCTTATTACGTCCACTTGCATGCAACATAGTTTATGCTTTCATGGCTTTTCTGTGGATATACTTTGTGTTCTTTGGCTTCTCCCCTTTAAAGGGTTCTGTTTTGAACCTGACAACAGAGGGCTTTCCTTTCAGAGAGGGTTGCTTTAAGAAGCAAACAACCCTTATCTATCTGAAGAACCCTTGAGGAACTGTTTTTTTACTTCGAGAATACAATAAAAATTGCCTGACTTCCAATTTTGAAGTACAGCATCCAGCCAGAAACATGAACTCAACACCACAATTTAATATTCAGTTGTTGATTTTCTGCAAGGAAGCAATTTTTCTCAAAACTGGTCTTGCTGAGATGGCTGCTGGCCGGTTCACTTGTCAGATGTAATTAAAAAATTCCAGATCAAGCCTTTGCCTGTTTAATGTTCCAGTTTGTTTTGGATATAAGGAGCCAAGTGTTTATGCTTGAACATGGTCTTGGCACTGACTTAAGACTGCAAGTTCTCTTTCTTTTGACAGTACTTTAGAATTTGCCTACATCCTGACATTTACATTTATTTACTTGACAAGTTAAATTTCCTTACGGATCCCTAATGAGCAAGCCAGAGGTGACAGTCAGAAGTAAAAAGTAAAAACTCCCTGAGATGACATGAGAAAGAAACTTTGAGAGGAAACAGACTCAAAAGGAAACCTATCCTCTTCTTGCAAGTCAGTGTAGAATCCGAGCATCATACTGTTTTTGGAGCTGACAGCAATATAAGTGCTGCACAAGTGAGTATCCATTGCCAGAGACAAGTGCAAGATAGTTGTAGCTAGCAGAGTGGGAGCAACTACTTAACACAATAATTGGATTAAATGCTAATACTCAGGAGTGCTATAAACATGCTGAAAATCAATTTGTTTTTACTACAAATGCTACAATCATGACACTTACATTAATGATACACACTGAAAACATGTATTCATTCTTCTTCACTAATTGCTTTATCCTGGTAAGGGTCATGGTGGACCCGGAGCCTATCGCGGGAACACTGTGTGCGAGGTGAGAATACACCCCGGATGGAACGCCAGTTCATTGCAGGGCACCATGCACACACATTCACACCTATGGGTAATTTAGTGTAGCCAATCCACCCACTGGTGTGTTTCTGGGAAGTGGGAGGCAACCCAAGAACTCCACATGGACATGGGGAGAACATGCACACACACAGAGCTGAGGATTGAACTGGTAACCTTGGAGCTGTGACACTGCAACACTAACCACTGTACTACCGTGCCACCCACACCAATAATAATGCTAAAAAAATATGCTAGGTACGACCATTTACAGTAAAGAATCCAACCAAATAGTCGAACTGAATACTGAATCTAGACAGACAAACACTCAAGGGGAGCTTGCTCACAATGTTTTATGCATAAATATTCAGATGCTCTTGGATCTTCAGCCATTTCAATGAAAGCTATGATGAGGATATTCACCAAGATTCATTTCTCACAGACTGTAGTATTTGAATTAAGGAAATGATAAGTGTAAGGTCTATTGGTTACTTTTTAGGCAAGCATCATGAAGTTACAGGGAGACATTGGCGTGAGGTGAAGATATGGTGAAGATATGGTGAAGATATGAAGTGCACCGTTTTGTATAATCTGGAGTGGTTTAATGGTGTAAAATCGTAAGAGGGCCATCAGACGGAGAATGAGTGCCTGGACACGGACAAGGACATCCCCTATCCTCCCCTAGCCACTTCCTGTGATAAAAGTGGAATAATACTCGAGTAATGACAGGTAATCACTCTAAATAAGATTAAATTAGCAAAATACTCACATTAGCAGAGTTATGAAATAATTGATGCAAAATGATTCTCATATGAATGTGCTCATTAGAGGACTTGCTATCTCCATCTCCTTTAGATATAACTTTAGCATTTCATGCTATTTAAAATCCATTAAAAATAGCATCAGCAGTGTTGTATGTGTTTCAAAGACAGATTTGTCATACAGAAGATTAATGTGAAATGATAATCTGAGGAATTTTGAGCTGGCACATCAAATACAGTGCAAACTGACATTTTTGGTAGTGGGAAAGAACTGATTTGATATACATCTATCTAGACTCTTATTTGGGGATTGACAGTTGGTGAATGGGGGGTGAATGGGGGTGGATAGGTTTAGCAGGAGTGGGGATGCGACCACCCATTGCCTCTCAGGTGATATGCAGTCAAATATTTTGCGGAAAAGCACTGCAGTGTACCCTTCACCAACAGTGAGGAGATAATCTCTCTACAGCCTTTTAATTTACTGAAGTTATCAGTGTTACAGATATTTGGTTTGACTCTGTTTAATGACCTGTTTGGTGTTTATATTGAGGTGTAAATCAGTGCTGGTCTGGGCAGTGTGCTCTGTGTTAGTGCTGGTTACAGGGTTAGTGAGCCTTTTCATTGGTTCTTTGGGACTTGGCTTTAGGTGCATTCAGAAATCGAGGGCTCTTTTCTCTATATTTATAGATATTGGCCTAATTCTGACTTCAGCTGGAGGCTTGTCTCCTGTCATGTAGCTATAATGACCGAGTGGACAGAAGTCATTTCCATACAGCACAACTGCTTTTGCACTACTTTTCCCTGGGTATCCCAGATGCTTCCTCCTTCCTCCCATTTACATAAAATCAGCATTTTTGATATTTGAATTTTTAGGATTTGTATTTAGGTTTCTGATTTTTAAACTCTCAAAACCACAACTCATCATTTTGAATTATATGCTTTAATTCACTCTATGAATTAAAGGCATCTTACCCCTAGCAAATTCAAAATAAAGACAGAACATTGGCAAAAATGTAGCTTCATTAAATACAATGCAGAAAAAAACCCAATTTCATTTAATGTGACTTGTATATAATTCAAATACGAGAAATTCATATTCAAATACTTTTGTCAGCATCCAAGCTCCACATGCAGTGGGCCAGATTACACCAATTTACATCAGACTGGGATGTTTATAAAATGTATATAAATATTATGGAAATTTCTCTTTATTACACATAGAGTTTTGTGAACCTTGTCATTCATTGCCTTCACTGCCATGCTGAAACTCTTTGACATGGTGATAATGCAGCTGGGGTAAGTCTACTTTGTGTGCTTTAGGACAGTGCTCCCTGTTGTGAACTGATATCTATGCTCCTCGCATCAGAGTTTCTCTCTCTTTCTCTCTCTCTGTTGAAAGAGTTGAATGACTTCAATGGAGATTCCCCAGTTCTTAATTAAAAGTAATTGCCTGTTTCTCCGCATCATGCCTGTATTTTTGTCTGTTGTGTTTAATTTTAGACTGCTGTTTAAAATCATTCCCTTTGCGTTCCTGCAACTCTGGAAGTCTGATGACAGCTGCAACAATTATGGTGATTTTCACTGCTGCTTAAATGCAGAGAAATATAACAGCTTTTAAACAAGTATGTAGGAGAAAATGTATTTTAAAATGATGACTGTTGGCATTTTTAATGGCTGTGCTTGGTGCAGAAAGGAGAGAACGTGTCTTAATTTGACCAATTTCTGCTCACTCAGTCTACGAACACATAGATGAGATGTTCCTCCATTCAACTGTGAATTTATTAGTAACTCATTAATACCCAAGTTTTGCCCTCAGCCGCCGTCTGTGGTTGTGTGTGTTCAAGCATTTTAGTAAGAATTTCCATGTTGCAATCCTGCCACCAAGCATCTTTATCTTGCTCAGACACAAGCAGAGTTTGTTGAAGCATGAGCTGTAGTTCAATAGACCTCATTTTCACTCAAGCTGAATTGCAATCATTGGTTTAAATTTAAGTTGAAGGGAAACGTCTGGCCTTTCGGGCGACACGTGTCATGTTTTAATTGGAGCCTTATGGGATATAATAAGTGAGAGCAATAAGAAGCAAATTGAAATGTTTCTTAGACATGCAGCGTTAATAAGAAACCTTTAACTTTAATCATTTAACTTTTGAAAGAAAAACTTTTTAATGGGTGAAAACAAGTTGCTGTATTTCATACTGTGATTTCTTTAAAGCTGGCTTTTTCACTGCTCAATCCCCCCCCCCCCCCCCCCCCCCCCCCGCCAAAAATGGAAAGTTAAACAAATATATAAATAAGTAAAAAACAAACTGTCAAAAATGGAGTTGGAGCCATCAGCCCAGTGCAGCACTATCTCCTTGGTTTCGCCTGTCAGTGCTGATGGGCCTCTTAAGAGCAGGCAGTGCTGCGCTGCCACTGACACAATCAAGCCAAAGCTGAAAACGCACTGGCTGTCTGATCCGGTCTGAGCACTGCGGCTTTTAACCACCTCCAATTATCGGGGTGTAATGAGATCATGGAGTGCTGCGTTCACTGGCCCAGCATCATTACTGCAGGCTGTGAATGGCAGCAGGAGCAGTTAAATTCCTCTTGAATGGCTGCGCCTCCTGACCTCGGCCACTGACAGACGGCCTTCACACCCCCACCCCTCCCCCAATAAGCACACAAATCCATAGTGAATGGACTTCATTTGCATGTACTGCAGCTCGACACGTCCTGCACACCCACACGTGAAAAAAAATGTCCCAATTTGAGCTTATTTTGAAGGCAGAAGTCTTCAAACTGCTTAGAAGATTGGAGACAGGAGTGTGGATTTACGATGAATATAAATTCGCTGTACACCCACCACAGGATATGAGAAGAAGTTTAAATAAGTGTATTGTCAGATATTAAGCATTTTACTAGAAATCCTCAGAGCGAACTTCTGAGTTAACATGATGTTCTATGCTGATGATTAATGTAACTTGTATGATTTCACAATAGTTCCTCTTGCCTGCGGGTATAATATCACAAATGGAGGCCTGAAAAAACAGCATTAGATAATAATCCAGAACTGCATGTTGAGGAAGCTTTGACTAACTGAGTGGCATCTGGGGCTGGCTGAAAGAATATGAGTGTAATTTTGTGCGTATTGTCCTAATTCCATCTTTCTTAGTCTTTTTCGTTTACATATTTTCCCATCTCTTTTTTTTCTTGTTTTTTTTATGCTTTTAATCTGCAATTTTTTTTGCAATCTCTTATTTGGCAGGATTTTACTCCTGAAGGAACATGACAGTAAAAGCATCAGTGTGCAAGGCATCATGCCTAACTTTATTCTTGGGGTCTGTCCTGGAAAAATTATTAAAACACACACACACACACACACATAAATGAATGCACAATAAAACACAACTGAGTGGCAGACAGTTTATGTACCAGCATGTGTAGGACCCTTGGGTGGTCTGGCCTAGACTAAGAGCATATGTCTACACAAAGCAGCAGAGACACATTCACACTTCATCACTAACACACACACACACACACACACACACACAGTCTCTCTTCCTATCTGCCACCAGGTGTGCATGTGATAATAACAGTGTGATCCACCTTTCAGCAGTACTTTAATTAATCCTCCTGTTTAGGTTAAATATATTTTTGTAAAACACAGCATAAAACTGACAGTCTCACTTAGCTGGTGCTGATTATATATTGACCTTCTGACATTTTTATATATAGTGCGACAAAATAAAATCAGACAATTAAAAAGAACTATATATATATATATATATATATAAAACAAGATATTTAATCTGTTAGGTTTCACAGATGATCTTTCATTATGAAAAAATGGTCAAGTGTGTATGTATGATATTAACAGTGAAATTTTTTTTATAATGGTTCCAACAACTAAACAGCCTTTATCACACAATGTCTGGAGACCCACAGGGTCATGGCAAAAATATTTTTCTCCTCGTTTTCTATCTCCTCACTTTATTGTAAAGTAGATGTACAATTTGCTTGTTTCTGTTCCAAGGCCATGGGGGTGAATACTTTTGCTCTCAACTGTAACATTTTTCTTGTCAGGCATTGCGGAGCGGTAGCGCTGTGCCTGCAAGATCATGGTCAAGGCAGGGCACAATCACTCATGAGTAGAGGGCGACAATCAAACTCATCCACCTCTGCAGGCAGCACGTCAGCAACAAAACACCAGAAATTCAGGCCTGAGAAGGAATGAGAGACAACAAAGCCACCATTCAAATGTGCAAAAGCCTTCTAATGCTCTCACTGATTAGCCAGATGAAATCTGCCCTCAAGTCTGACACAGCCTCACACATCTTGACCGTGTAACTTCCTGCAACCAAAACCATGCTGTACAAGAACACCACACAATTCACTGTTTCTCTTCCCTGAAACTATAAACCAAACCAAATCTATCAGGTGATAAAACCTCACTTTTTCCTCAAGTGTCTGTGTTCACGCTAGGCTCCCACATCACACTTTCTATATAACCAAATAGGCTTCCTTGAATTCTTATTTGTTATTATCAAATCAAGCACAAAATCTAATTTACACATCATTCTGAAACAGAAGAGGAGGCCAATAAGAAAAAAATCGTTCTCTCTGCTTGCTCTGTTCCTGTTCTTAGTTTGATTTCTCATTTGTTGTTTCATGATCACAGCCCTCCCTGTAGATGTAAATTTTGAATATGCCAAAGAGAAAGAAACAATATTATGGAGAGAAACATAGATCAATTCTAACACACCCACACGTACTCTTTAGATAGTTCCAGTGATCCCATGTAAAGTATGATGCACGTACACAGAAAGAAAAGGAAAAAAAGCTACTGCATTTTTTAAAAATAAAAATGTTAAAGTATTCACCCCTGTTGCTGTGAAACCGCTACACTAGTTCCACTGCATCCAGCTGCCATCTGAAATCACCTAATTAGCTGAATAGAATTAACCTGAGTGCAATGAAAATGTCACATGATCTCAGTATAAACACACCTTTTCCTGTTAAACAAAATACCTAAACAAACAGCATCATGAGGACCAGTGAGCTATGAAAACAATTCTGGACATATATCCCAGAATTTATACATCCTTCAGAACACCATTAAATCCATTATTTCAAAATGGAACAAATGTGGAACAACCGTGACCCTGGCTAGCAGAGATCAGCCAAGCAAAAGTCAGTAACTGGATAACGTTGATGGGTAACTCTCTACAGGATGCTACCACCACCATGCAATTAACTGACAGCAGTGGTGGTAAATACTTCACAAGCAATCACACTTTTTTGCACTTCATTTCACTATTATGGGTTAGTTTGTGTAGTAGATTTCATTTCCAAGTTCTAATACAATACAAGTTCTACAAGACAAGTTCAAGGATGCTGAATACTTATGCAAGGCACTGTATTCTTTGCTGTTAATTATCATGACAGTTTGTTGTTTACACAGAGGTCTAGAGTAAAAAAAAAGAGTAAAACTTAATAATATGTCTAGCTCTCATATTATCACTTGACCACAAATTTACAACTCAGCTAATGTTGATAGCACAGAAACAAGAGTTGCCACTCATTTAATTATTCTGGATATGCTAAATATAGTTAACTAATGATGAGCATTATACACATAGTCCATTAGCATTAGGCCCTTGTTGATTAGGGTTTCTGCTATGTGATCATTTTCAGCAATAGGATGAATCTTTAACAATGTGTATATTGAACAGGTAACTTTTAGGTTTCACTGTGGGTTAAAAGTCATCAAATGTGCCCTGGCTATTTATACAGATGTAACATTTTTCTTCTCCTTCACCCTCTTTTTTTCCCCCACCCCTAACAGGCTGTCATTTACTTGCCTCCTATTTGTTTGTAGCCCACAGACCCACTGCATCAAGCAGTGATTGCTTTTTGATGGCTGCAGCCAGCGCTTTTCACCCCTTTCTTGCTCTCCCATTCCCATCCCCCTGCCACAATGCTCAAACACAAACACTTGAAGAAGTCAGAAGATGAAAATGTGTGAGAACAAAGGGAGAAAAATAGGGCGAGGGAAGCGATTTTGTTCCTTTTCTCCAGTGAGAGTGGAACTGTGTGTCATTTTCATTTTTTTTGTATCTATAGTACAGACTCGTCTTCTGTTGCAGACCACACTCCCTTATTCTCGCAACAATTCTTAGAGGTAAATCACAAGTAGCTTCTTGGAAATGGTTATAAATGTCATTTTCAAAGTGTGTGATTAGAGAAGAGTTACAAAAGATACGAGCAATTATACAGCACAGGAAGCATAAGTGAATAAGTGCTTTATATCTGAAACAATATATTTACAAGTACATTTGTTTATTTGAATTATCGTTGTGATGTTTCATTTAATTAGAATTCTGCAAATCAGTGTATTTTGGTGGACACTAGCTGCAGTCTGGTGCAGTAGCAACATCTGCAACACTGTGGTGTTTTATATTATATGGTGGAAAAGAGCTCATCATAAGTGTGTGTCTAAAATGCAATATTTCGCCCCTTTCCATGTCAATTCTACTGAGGTCCAGTGTCATGATGAGTTCAAGAAAAGTAGAAATATTTCAGATTGATTACAGTTATAGTGTTTTTATTAGTTGTAATGGCTCAAAAAAGCAGAGACATTAGCCTTTTCTTTTTTTTTTTCTGAAGTGACCATTTTTCAGTACCTACACCATACCATACACTGTCTTTATGTTAAATTCCATTCAAACATGCCATTCAGTTCTGTAAATTAAAGTATTAAATAAAGTAATTTAAAAAATATTTCTGATTGTTGAATAAATTTTAGCTTGTATTAAATCAGCCTGTATCTTAGCTTATCTTATCTAGCTTATCTAGCTTAAAATTAGATAAAGGATATAAAGACCACGTGAAATAAATGAGTGAATGGCCTTTTTTTTTTTTCAAGACACAAAAATCAGTGACAGGAATTATCATTATCACTATCAGTAACTATAGTGACTACTGTAATACATGTTACGTATGCATGTCTTTTGTTTATGCCAACCATTCATATGAGTAGTAGCTCTAGAAGTAACATCAGTACATCTATGGCATGAAGCATTAGTTGGTTTTGATATTTCTGCATTTTGATATTTCTGCATCTTTGTTGCTTCTTTTTCCCCCCAGATGTTTTTTGGTATTTTACTTCAATTCTGTTTTACTCTCTCTATTTTCTATCATTATAAAGCCAAATGATAGAATAATGTTGCACAGCTAATACACTATGGTAAAAGAGCTGTGGTACGAACAACAAGTGGTCTGAGATCTTACCAATACTAAAATATCCAGAAAGAGAACCTTCTGAGTTCACTGGTATTGTGAAGACTAAAAGCATGGATGGCATTTGCAGCTAATTCCCAATCAGGAACGCTTTAAAAGGATTGAGTATGGTTCATTTAAAAAAAAGATTTATGTGAGTAAACACCCTTGAACACTGTAGATTTTGATGCTGATGTTGTAGGAGTGCTGACCTGTATTTGCAGTGATGAATCTGACAGGGTATACCAGGTGGATGATGCTTACTCATATGGTCATCTTTGGCTTAGTAAAAGTAGAGAGGCCGTGTCTGTGCTGTAGTCAGTTTGCATGCTGCATTAGGTTTTGGTTCACAGAGAAAAGAATTATGACAGGCAGGCTGTGCCGGGGGCTGCAGACTTCAGCCCACTATTTTATAGTAGAGGCCTCTTCAGAGTGGTTCAGAGAAACCAACACTGTCCATCAGAGGCAGCCAGGGATTTACTCTTTTCCAGCAAGACTAAGAAAGAAGCTAGTTCAAGGTGTTTATGTGGGGGTTGGCACACTCAGCCATGCCCAGTGTGACACCGCAGTGTGTGTATGTGTATTTATGACTTCAAGCAGTGCAGTGCACACAGGAAATTGAGGGCTTGTCTAAACTGCCTCAGGAATTGACAGCTTAAAGGTTAGATAATAAAGATGTACGATGTAGTGTTTAGAATGGTTCATATATATATTTTTTTCAATACTACAATGTGGAAAACAATTCAATATTCTCATACTTTCATGTCTTTATTTAAATACGGCAACACTATGTTGACACTATGCTTAGATAGTCAAAAGTCAAATGTGCATGCTGTGCATTTAAAGCAATCTTGGGGAATAATTTAAAGAACTCAGAACTATTAGCATATCTAATTAGCATATTATCATCAGAAGACTTTTATTCTGCATATTAGCATGAGAAGACTTTTATTCAGCAAAGGATATAAGCTTAAGTTCCTAGAAACAATTAACATAAATTCAAAATGCTTTAATTCTGCTTTGAATTTGGCACAAGGTAATGGATGACCAATAATTACTGTTTTATGTATTTAGTCTCTATTATATATTATATTGTTATATTATTATTTATAATATTTCCTATTTTGATAAATTTTGTATTATTTTTAGAAAAAAATATGACTTTTGGTATTGAGCATTGTCATTTATATTCGTATTAAAAAATGATCATCATTGTGCGGGGGCACAGTGGCTTGGTGGTTAGCACATATGCCTCACACCTCCAGGGGCCCTGCGATGAGGTGACCTTGTCCAGGGTGTCCCCCGCCTAGTGCCCCAAGTTCCCTGGGATAGGGTCGACCCTGTGCTGGATAAGCGATGCGAAAAATGGATGGATGGACATCATTGTGTGATGTGCACCTACTACAATAAAGAAACAGAATTAGCAGTGGGATTGAATGGTGAAGTAAGAGAACCCAAAGTTTTATGATAATCTGGATTGGAATTGTGTAGGTTCTGGTGTGTGGGGATGTTGTCTAGGCCATACACCATTTAGTGCACCAATAAACTATCAACAGCCTGCCTCTTATTAGGGAAGAAGCTGCTTCAAGTGTAAATCTGTTACTTGCTAATGCAAATAATGTATCTGCATACGAATAAACTAATATATATGAACTGCTATGTGGTGTGGATTAATATTCTCTAGAAGGCAGTCCTAGCAATTGAGTTCCAGCTCCAAAGTGAATAAACTCACAAAGCCGACCAAAGTATAGCAATGCTTGAGTGTTTAAAAACCAGGCAGCAAGCCTCATTGTATGAAATATATTTCTGCTTAGCATGTTAATGTATAGCTTCTGCCTCACCAGTTGCCATATATTTTCTCATTTTCAGAGGAGTTGAACACAAAAGCATCTTTTCCCTCCTCATCCTTCTTTATTTATTCCAAACGCATTTTGCACGAATGATAATATTTGTAAATGGAATGAGAAAATGCAGAGTGGAACTGTTGGTTGGGATTGGAGCCTGCTTGCTACAGTGTATGCACAGGATCATGGGGTTGAGTGGATCTCTCTGAGAGAGGGGAGAAGAGGTGAAGAGGAAAGCAGCGAGTGTGATGCTGACTTGTATATCCTGGATGGACTAATTACCATACATCTTCAATTCAGAGCTTAAGGTAGGGGTGTGAAACTCCAGCACTGAATGATTGCAGCACTGCAGTGAAAATAGCAAAATAAACTCATCAGGTTTATGGGCTGAATTGGACGTTTTAGAAAAGGACACAAATACTGACACTTTTTGACTTTCCTAGCATAGGTCAATATGAGGCAGAGTGAGGAACTGAGATAGATGAAGAATAGATAGGTATTTCCTCTATTTATATGCTGTTCATGTAACATTTATGATCTTGCCTAAAGCTCTAGAATGCTTTGACTTGAACTGATAAATGGACTCTGAAAAAAGGGAAAAAAAAAAGCTGACAACGCTGGGAATGTCCAGCCCCAAGAGCAAATCAGACCATCTACAAGACTGCAGCGTGTTCATCAAGTCTTTTCTCATCTGTGAGAAGTTGCACCAGTCAGGCTGGATGCTTAAACAGTGGTGAACAGCAGCTGCTGCAACAATCATGCGAAACCAATTGTCTGCTCTCCCACTGTCCCAGCCCTTCAGACTTCTAGAGACTTCCAGACATGCTCCTCTCTCTTGTCTCTGCTCTCCCTGGGTGCTCTTGTTTGCCTTAGACAATTTTTGTCCTGCTTGGTTTGTCATTGCAATCGATCAATATTTGATCTTTTTTTGATGCTGTTCACAATGGAGGAAGGAGACAACAGCGAAGTGGATGTTGATGCACGCCAGACATTTCAAATGGACACAGGGAAAAAAAGCTGTTAACCAGCTCTGAGGAACACAATGCCCACTCGATTGCACTTTCCAGCCAGACTGCTGAAAGCAAAAGGATAAGGAGGCTGAATGGAAATTACAGGAAAGGAGCAGACTGTATGCTGACGCTTGCAGGTTTTGGGCTGGTTTGATTAGGGCTGTTTTCTATTGGAGTTAAAAAGGGAGAATGCTGCAGACTTATACACTCAGAATGTCTCTTCCTCCAAATATATTTATCCTGCTATGTTCTTCTGCCATGTATGTTCATTTTATTGGTCTATTATAAACACTGATAAACGTTGGGAGGTAAATACGGAGTATATATGTATATATGTATATATATATATATATATATATATATATATATATATATATATATATATATATATATATATATATGTATATATATATATACATATATATTTTTTTTTCTCAGATAGTGTTATATAACTATGTACTCCATCTTGTGTAACACATTATCTAGTTCGGCATTCATATCTGCGAAGCTATACCTTACTTTATACAGCAATACCTTACATGAATGAACTAGTCTGATAACCATGGGTCAAATACACACCAGGACTAACATAATGGTTACAGTCTAACCTCCAAATTAACATGATAAAGCCATTAGCATCTCTATCGCAGTGTTTTGACACTGTTTTACTGAAAAATCTGAATATGAGTGGGCCCATTTTGCAGTCTGTACAAAAAAAAGGAAAAGAGAAAACAATAGCAAGAGAAAGTTTTGGCATATTGGCAAATCGATTGTCACACCCATTATAGGAAGCAATGAATGTAATGAATGTGCAATTATGTAATGAAGAAAAAAGATGGGTGTAAAGTTATGGGAAAATAACCAATAATGGGGTAGGTGACAAGTTACAGGTATCACCCTGGATATAATTATTTTGCTATAACACCCCAGAAATTTGCCAATAATGACACATTTTTTTTTGTAAAAGAGCAACATTTATACCCATTTATAGCTTTGAATGTTGTAGAATGTCTGAGAAGTGTGTTTGTCCCTGCTGTCACTTACATCAGAGCATGTATAAATAGCTGACCCCTTATCAACGTTCTCTCTTTCTTGAAGATTTTCTCTGGACAGCTTAAAGGAACAGTTTTGCATTTGGCTGGTACATAGCAGTGATACTGGAGTATCCTTCAATACAATTAAATAAAGTACATTTTGACCACAGGTCCATACACCTATAAAATGTCACTACAATTACACTACACTACAATTCCGACATGACCATCACACATTACAATTTAACCCAATAAGCCAGGTTTAAAAGCCTGCATGGTGAACTCAGATATTCACATGCTAAACCAACATTCTCATTATAGCGGTTTTTAACAAACTCCTGCTAGCATGGATAAGCTAATATAGTATGCAGTATAACTGTGCAAGAGGCATTACAATGATATCTTTTTGCCCTTGAGATCAATTAATAATCATTTTGTAAACTTTTTCTAGTCTTGGATGTGTGCTTGTTTAATTTTTAATACACATAACTCATGTTTAAGTCACCGACTTTTCTGCCCATCTCCCAAATGTGAAATTAAGTAGGCTAATACAGCAAACAATATAAACTACTATATGGCATACTGCACCAGGCTATTTATCATACTGTTTCTAAATAAAAAGTAAGAACTGTTCCTACATCCTGCAACATAGCTGCATTTGTCTTAATATCCTGAGACTAACATACACTCACCTTGTTTTAGTTTCTATCTTCATTACTTTAGCAAATAATGAGTAACTGTTCTGTTTACTGGGATAGCATGGCGGCGCAGTGGGTAGCATTGCCGCCTCAAAGCTACAGGGTCTTCTGTTCAATTCTGAGCTCGGGTTACTCTCTGTGTGGTGTTTCACATGTGCTCTTATTGTCTACATGGGTTTCCTCTGGGCTCACCAGTTTCCTTCCACCTAAACATGACCGTAGGTGGATTGGCTACATGAAGTTGTCCTGTATGTGTGTGGTGCAGTGTGATGGACAGTCGTCCCTTCCAGGGTGTATTCCCCGCTTCACGCCCAGTGTTCCTGGAATAGGCTCCAGATAATAGGCTCTACAGCACCCCTGACCAGAATACAGTGGTTACTGAAGATTCATGAAATGAACGAATGTTCTATTTACTGCTAATGAACTGCATAGCTGCCAGCACAGGCATAACTTATGCCAGGGACATTTGCGCTCCACTCTTTGATATGCCCAGTTTTGTCCCCACCACCCTTTGAAAAGGCAGTTTGTTAAAAAAGTTTATAGAATAGCTTGCAGCAGAAACTGATCCAAACTCTTTTAGAAAATATCACTTTAGCCCTATTATATAGCATCCTGGCAGCTATAAGTTAACATGCACAAGCGAGTTTCTATTAGGGTTCTTTTCCTGCAAACCTGGATGTTTGAGGCACAAACATATGTGATATGATTACTGTATCAGGAGTTTATTTACATTATACCACATTCATGATGTTTTGGCATACTGTATGTCTACATTTTAATTGCGAGGCCTTATACCAGTGCTGTAGCTATTATTATAATGGATAATTTAATCAGTCTTCAGGCTTGCTTTCTTTGGTTTATTTTCTTTTTCCCCTCTAATGGGCTCCTGATGAAGACACAATGTAGGTGATGTAAACCATAGCAACTAATTTTAGAAGCCTATCAAAGCATCCATCATGCCATGGATGTTTTTAAGAAAGCAAGTGTGGATTCAAACACTAGCATCTGTTCTGTGAGATGCACATGATACAGGGGAGAAAAATGGCACGCCTGGGTTCTAATTGATTGCGCAGGGTTTTAAATTTTTAAGTTTTATTTTGATTTTTTGCCTCATCATCATTCTTGTCCCCAGCACTTTGCCAAAACAAAGTTACACCCTTGGCTGCCAAAGAGTCAATGTAAATAGTAAAGAATAACTGGAGACACACTTCTGTGTGGCGTTATTGATTTTTTTTTTTTACTTAGAAAGTTTTTGGATTAAAATATTTCTGCTGTGAGCTTTTATATATAACAGTTTAAACACATTTTATGTTCCAAATGGTTGGGGACAAAAATCAGACGTTTTCAAAAAGCGCTGGGAAAATATCTCAGCATTAATCACGTCTACATACGTGATTACCAATCTCTTCACAGTGTGTCATGCAATACAAACAGTGAGATATGCTTTTAACATAGCAACGACTGCTAAATAAGCTTTATAGAAATATCAGCCTCATTAGGCTGAGTTATGATAACTCTTACTTGTCTGTTTAATTGCTCTCACCTTCTCCTATTGACGTTTTTGTTAGCATATCTTGCTATGTGCTGCCCTTGTCATTGCTGCCTGAGAGATTTATTCATCCCCACAGAGAAACATTATGTAAATACACACATTTATGAATATATGTAACATATTACAGCACCTCTTACTGTAAACTGGCAATCCTGGCAGTGAAATGAAAGATAAAAGAAAAGCAGATCTTCTATCCTGCTTTTAGTCATAAAACGAACAAAAAACACTTGCCAGAGATTTCATTCAAGTACTGCGATGTAAATTGTTTATTTATAGTGATACCATGTCAGGTGAAGAAACGACAGGAGTTTTTTAATAGCTTAAAAGAGGATCTCAACTCTGCCAAGCCTGACAGCTCTAACACAGAATCCCACATACTTTTTAATATTTAATCTAATATTTTAGCCCTTTATATAGCCTGACAAAAATACCCATGCACCCACGGGACTGGTTTCAATTATGGTCTATGGCAGCAACTAACGGAGTCTAAAAACAGATCACAAGCAGGACTGGTTACAGTTTTCTCATCCGGATCGATGGGAGCTGCTTATTTGTAGGTTTTCTTCTACCTCATTGTCAGAGTGTAGAATTCTCTGGGTTGATAGGTGTGGGACTTCGTCTGCTGTCACTGTGATTAATGGCACAATAACATTTACAGCCTGCGTCTGCTATATCCCCACTCGCGCACGTCTATTTTCCACTCATTCCTTCTACAATAATTCTGCTGTCTCACTCCATTGCTGTGGTGAGAGGGAAAAATAAAGAGCTGCATTTTGTCTGTGCCCTCTTGCTCATTTTATATTGGTTAGCTGAAGCTATGAGGTATGGGTTTTTTTTTTCACACATGGTTGTGATGTTACCCTGTAATAAGTAACAAGCTGTGCAGGCTGGAGTGATAAGCTGGAATCTAGGCTAGTTGAGCTACATGCCATGTTTGGCCATGTGCCGTGTTAAGCTTTGTTTCTGCGCAGTAGCTTTGATGGCTTGCTCTCTCTGTGTCTGACAGTGATGGCTCCTGACTGCGTGACTGACAGTTTTAACAGCAGATGCGAGACTCTCAGACAGCTCTCCTAATTGAAACAGGGATGGATAGAAGGTAGTATCTGAACCATGTCCATGTGGGTGTGTATTTATTTCTTGGTGGGGACCAAATTTCCTCACAAGGATAGGCATATCTGACAGTTTTGAAATTGCGGGGACATCTGGCAGGTCCCCATGAGAAAAATATCATTTAATTTTTTTTAACTTTTATTTAAAAAAATAAGAGAACCAAGACTTTTTCTTTTGGCTACTGAGGTTAAATATTAGGGTTAAATTTATGTGTGCGTGTGTGTGTGTGTGTGTGTGTGTGTACTTGATAAAGCTTGTTTATAGCATTTCGCTTTCTTTGTTTAGTCCCTCAGCTGACACAGACTCCCTGCAATTTATTTTTTGACAGTACTTTCTTAACTTTGTGCCTGAGTAGATAGAACCATCTAGCCAAGCGATTTTGATCTGACACACATCATGTTTGATGGCTTTATATCCATACATATGTATAGAAAGCAAAGCATAAGTGTCTGCTTCTCTGTCTCATTCCTCATCACTGTTCACCATCAACTCTCTCTCTCTCTATCTCTCTCTCTCTCTCTCTCTCTCTCTCTCTCTCGCACTCTGTGTGGATCTCTCTTATGACAGGATTCCATGGTTGCTGAATCTTTTATATGTTTATCCGTTTTATCCGTAAGCCTGGTATATTATTTAAAACATTGTGTGCTGCTTATATTAACCCACAGCGACAGGACTGAGACAGCCAGGGTTGGGAGAATGTTTTGACACTTCTGCACTCTCTTGCTTTGCTCTTCTGTATCTCTCTCTTCTCAGTATTTCCACCTCTTATTTTTTCTCCATGCACCCCCACTTAACACAGTAACAATGTCAGTCTTTTTTCACCTTCTTTTAATGCTTATTTCATCTTCTCTGATTGCAAACATGGCCATGTCTTTCATCTCTCTCCAGCGTTGTCTCTGTGTGCAGTGGTTTTGTTCCTGAGAGGTGTGTGGTTGTGTTCCTGAGAGGCTGGGTGCACCAAAAGAGCTACACCTAGTTGTAAGTCAAAGCAACAGCGCATAGGAATTTTGATTAAAAATGAACACAAAAGCATTGTTGAGTCAGGGGAGAAATATTCTAAACTCAAAAATACTCTTATGCTCTAAAATATGATGTTCCTGAGCTGCCATGAGTCACCACTGGAATCCTGTAATAGTAATTCAGACTAATTCACAGTCACAGCTGTTGGGTTCGAAACTGACAGGACACTTTGATTGCACACCTCATACACCAGCTTACACACACATACATCCTACGTCATCATCATGCCTGAAAAACATCAATCAAAGACACACTAGATAGCTCAATACAACCGTCCTCAGTGACATATGGAGCCCAGTGGACAGCTTTAAAGACACTCCGCAAACCTGCACGAGCAGTATGCTGACAGATCAGAAGAGAGAGAAACCTTTCTCCCTCAGCTAGCTAGTTTGCTACTAACACAGACTGCATTGGGTGACTGGGGGGCGATTTACAAACACAGTGTTGCGAGGTCACAATAAAGCACAAAACAGCCAATGTTAGCAAGGAGAGAGCTTTCACTCTCCTGGGAACACTGGATGTGAGGCAGGAATACACTCTGGATAGGTAGAGCACCATGCACACACACACACACACACACGCACATTCACAACTATTTACAGTAGCTAATCCATGTATCCATATGTTTTGTGAAGTGGGAGGAAATCGTAGAACCCAGAGGAAAACCATGGAGACAAGGAAAACATGCTTCACAGACCCAAGCTCAAGATTAAACCCTGGATCAGGACTGAGGACCCTGGAGCTGTGAGGCAGCAACATATTCTAGTTCAAACATGATGCGTACAATAAAACATTTATTCTCATAACACTTCTGTAATACTTACGAGACGGTAACTGCAGCAGAAAGAAGCCATGCCCCAAACCACATATATTAAGTAGTAGTATATATTAAGTAGTATACCAATGCTGTCTATATTACTTAGGCATCCTATTTAGTGTACAGAATGTGGTTTGGGACACATTCCCAAATTGTCAGTGAATGTGTATTATTTGTCTCTAAGCTTAATCCTCACGGAACAGAAGGATGCAGCAAAACCTATGTTACAAAATATTTTTGTACCACCCAATCCTACCTGAGAGGGCCAAATTCCAATACCTTACATCCTTTTGTTTTAAGTTGTTTGTAATATTCTGCGTGTAAATTCAGTTTTCACTAAGACCAGGCCAGGAGCCAGAAAAGTCAAATTCTATGATTTTTTTTTTAAACAAAAAGCTCAATAATTGCAGTGGTGCAATCATGCTCAAGCTAAGCAGGCTTTTAGACTGGAGAGGGTTATTAGAGATTGTAGCAGTACTCTCCAAACTCTTTAACACTGTTAAAATCATAAATAGATATTTTAGGAGGGCCACCTGCACTCACCTGAGAGCTGATAAATCCTTTACATTATATTCTTTACATCACTCTGCCCATACAGTTGAGAGTCTGAAATTGAGGGCTATGTATTTAAGCACAGAGAAGAGGACTAAGAGTAGATGTGGATCTTGATGGGAATAGTGATTGACGTTGATAGTTAAAGGCTAAATGAAGGAAGATGTGACTCACCAGCCTGGCTTAACATCAACGCTACCCAGCTCCAGTTACACTGCCTGATCTAATCCATGGCTCTGCAGGAACACTGTATCCCCCCTACAGAGACACTCTATTGATCGCTGTGTCCAGGGCCATATTATACGTTTCCCTTATTGAGCTGGCATTGGCAGCCATTTCTTCAGGCCCTGCTCTCCTTTCTATTTAGTCCAGCAGACAAGATTTATACAATGGCTGCTGCTGTGGCTAGTAGGCACCCAGTGACAATCCTGTTAATGCCTACTTTACAAGTGGCATTTACACAGCTGGTCTGCTAGTACCAATAAAGAACAGCTTGATCACATAAGGTGTAAAAGGGCTGTTGTAATCATCTCTGTCTGTGAATTGTCTGCCGGAGGATGTTTGTCCTCTGATAACCATCCTTTTGTTAATAGAAAAGGGCTCTTGTGTTCAGCCATAGAGCTAAGCACAGTACATTATTGTAGAGATGCTAAAACTGTAAATGGATGGAGGCGTAATCAAATGCAGCTGCACTGTCCGAATCATGGATTTTTGCCTTTACCCAGCAGCAATGCACAAAATTCTGCATGAATATACTAATATAAATATAAAGCAATTATTTTGTTTTGGAGTTCTTTGTTAGACGTTAGACTATGTTATACTTTCAAAATGAAACTTTGCTTATGTAACTTCATTCAATAACTTGAATGAAGAAACAGAATGTTTAGTGCTAAAAATGCATCACTTTTATAAATCATTATTATAATTTAACCAATTCAGTTTGCTCCATCACTGAAGAGCTACAGTAATAGATTTTATAAAAGCACCAGTACTTTTCCTCTTTGAACAATTTACAGTGCAAAATGCTTTAAAGTGGGCCATTTTGACAGCTCAATTCAAGAGAGAGTTTAACGCAGAGAGGCAGAGTTTTGAACTGGCTAAAGAGCTACAATGGATATAAAAAGTCTACACAACCTTTTTAAAATGGTTTTTGTGAGGTAAAAAAAAATGAAACCAAGATAAATCACGTCAGAACTTTTTTCCACCTTCAGTGTTAAATTAAAACATGTAACAATTAAGTGAAAAACAACAGTGAGAAACATTTTAGGGCAAAATAGGAAAAATAAAGTACCTGGTTGCATAAGTGTGCACATCCTTTCATAACTGGGGATGTGACTGTGTTCAGAATGAACCAATCACATTCAATCTCATGTTCAAAAGTAATTATCATACAACTGTCAAGTAATTAAGTAATTATCATATAACTGTCATCAATGATGATATTCTGATTAACCCCAAATAAAGAACAGCTCCTCCTGCAATATTTTCTAGGCATAATCTTGGTTTCATCTGACTGCTGAAGCCATCGTCCACAAAGAGCTTACAAAGCATCTCACTTGTCGAAAGGTGTAGATCAGGAGAGGGGTATAAAAGAATTCCCAAAAAATTAGATGTACCATGGAACACTGTGAAGGCCATCATCAACAAGTGGAGAAAATGGAGCACCACAGTGACATTACCAAGAACAGGAAATCCCTCCAATATTTACAAAAAGATAAGACAAAAACTTACCAGGGAGGCTGCTAAGAGGCCTACAGCAACATTAAAGGAGCTGCAGAAATACCTGACAAGTACTGATTACTCTCTGCATGTGACAACAATCTCTCATATTCTTCACATGTCTGGGCTATGGGGTAGGGTGGCTAGACAGAAGCTCTTTCTCACAAAAAACATCCAAGCCCAACTAAATTACCCAAAACCATGTGGCAAAATTTGTTATGGCCTGATGAGACCAATTCCAAAAGGTATAATAATTCCATAATTCCAAAAGGTATGTTTGGCAAACAAAAAAGCACATCAACAAAAGAACACCATACCCATGGTGAAGCATGGTGGTGGCAGCATCATGCTTTAGGGCTGCTTTTCTTCATCCAGAACAGGGGCTTTTATCAAGGTGGAGGGAATCATGAATTGCTATAAATTCCAGTCGATTTTAGTGCAAAACATTCGGGTGTCTGCTGGTAAGCTGAAGATGAAAAGGAATTTCACCTTTCAGCACAACAGTAACCCAAAGCGTACATCCAAATCAACAGAGGAATGGCTTAACCGAAAGAAGATCAATGTTTTTGAATGGCCTAACCAGAGCCCAGACCTGAATCCAGCTAAAAATCTGTGGGGTTACCTGAAGCATGCTGTGCACAGGAGATGCCCTTACAATTTGACAGATCTAGAATGCTTGTTCAAGAAAAAGTGGGAAAATAAGTCAAGATGTGCCATGCTGTGAGACTCTTACCCAAAAAGACTGACTGGTCTAATAAAATGTGCTTCAACAAAGTAGTAGTTTAGGGGTTTGCACACTTATGCAACTAGGTTATTGTAAGTTTTTATTTTTCCTTTTTCCCTAAAAAAGTTACTGATTGTTTTTCACTTTATTTGTATTTGTAATTTGTATTTGGGAAAAGATCTGACATGATTTATCTTAGTGTCATTCTTTTACTTCACAAAAACCTGTCATTTTACCAGGGGTGTGTAGACTATATATATCCACTGTATATAACATACAATCTAATAAGGAGGCTTACAGGACATTGATAAAGCTATGTTATGGGTTTAGATATGTAAAATAATATTCCCCTGATCTCATGCATATCATGTCTCACATGTACACAGAACAACCTGGTGGATGCTGGCGGTCTGTAACAAGTGTTTAATTGTTGCACTAAAGGCTTTAAAATGGGTCGTGTTACAGGTTGTAATAATTCAGCACACCTCAGCTATGATTCAGCAGCTTTCTGCCAGCTGGTGTTTAAACAGAGATAGTAAACTATTACTGTCCAATACTAAATAAGAGACACTGTGTCCCAAACTCATACTGTACTAGTTCAGACAGTAGTTCCAGCTGTAACATAAATGATAGGCTTATATTAATGTGCTACATACAATAATACACTGTAATAACTAATTTTACACAAATGAACCAGTTCAAATATTTACATACACTTGATTCTTAATACTGTGTGCTGTTACCTGGATGATCAATGACTGTTTTTATGTTTTGTGATAGTTGTTCATGAGTCCCTTGTTTGTCCTGAGCAGTTAAACTACCCACTGTTCTTCAGAAAAATCCTCCAGGTCCTGCACATTCTTTTCTTTTCCAGCAACTTCTGCATATTTGACCCCTATATGTGGCTATATGATGTTGAGATCAATCTTTTCACACTGAGGAAACTGAGGGACTCATACACATCTATTATAAAAGGTGCAAACAGTCACTGATTCTCAAGAAGGCAACACACTACATTAAGAGCCAAGGGGGTATAAAATTTTTAACAGGATGATCGGTGTAAATTGTTATTATTTTCTCTTCTGGGAAACATGTAAATATCTTATATAGCTTCTGAAGGGCAGTACTAAATTTAAAAAATAAGATCTTTAAACAAAATAATAACAATTTACACCGATCATCCTGTTCAAAAGTTTACATCCCCTTAATGTATCATGTTGCCTTCTTGAGCATCAATGAATGTTTGCAACTTTTGTAATAGTTGTGTACGAGTCCCTCAGTTGTCCTCAGCGTGGCTGTAAGACATCACATAGCCACTGTTGCACAGGGGTCAAATATACAGAAGATGCTGGAAAAGAAAAGAATGTGCAGGACCTGGAGGACTTCTCTGAAGAACAGTGGGCAGTTTAATTGCTCAGGACAAACAAGAGACTCCTGCATTATCACAAAACAGTCACTGATCACCCAGGTAACAACACACAGTATTAAGAATCAAGCATATGTAAACTTTTACTGGTTCATTTGTGTAAATTCAGTTATTATTGTGCCTTGAGCACTATATGTAAACATCTGCTATGTTAAATAGCTTATTCAGGGCAGTACAAAATAAAAGAACAAAATGCAATTTTTATGATTCCTCTTATTTTAAAAAAAAATTATTAACATTTTGCAGATTCTGCAATGCGTATGTAAACTTATGACCCCAACTGTATTTATTTAAAATTTATGGAAGGAGTCTCGAGTCTGCATTTTGTAACAGGCATGGTGCTTTGCAAAGTTTCCCAGCACAGGAAAGTCTTCAGGACAGAGATGTTTATACTTTCTGGTTTCTCAGTAAAGGTACAAGCTGTGTTTTTTGAGAGAGAGAGAGAAAGAGAGAGAGAGAGAGAGAGAGAGAGAGAGAGAAAGGGAGATGCTGTTTATCTTGATGACTGTTTATTGCAGCTATAACATAAGTGATACCATGAACAGGAACTAACCTGTTCTGCTGACATTCCACAAAATGTAAATTCAACACTGAAATCACTGGCAAATCGATGTGGTATAAGAGGAATCCAGACCATGCGGTAACACAAAAATACACCACCCGGCGTGTATTATTTTCATATAACTGCAGGGACTTACTTACAAAGTAGTCTCAATTGTAGACAATAAATTAGGCTCTCCTAATGATATTCCCCAGTCTTGTAACTACATACATTTCCTATTAGTTTCACTGTAGTTACTAAATAATAAATTGGGACTTTAAGGGATTGTTGCCAATTTTGTTGTTTTTCTTGGCTCTGTGGGCTTGTAAGTGTGAGGAAGAGTGGTTTCTTGTCCTGCTTTTTTGATTTGATTTTAGATTTTTTTCTCCCATTTTAGGAATTGATATATTCTTATGTGCCTTTGGAAAATAAAATAGACAGTATAAAATAAGTAATAAAATTCCTTTTCACTGGAGAGCTGAAACCTGTAGATGATGTTCCACTATCTGATGAAAACCTTCATTAGATTGTATTGCTGTTATATACAGAACAGTTGACTGATCCCCACTGTGAAGATTACACACTGAAACATGCAATTGTAGAGTGAAAAACAGTATCTTCCATCCTGAAATCTCTATGACTGTAAGAATAATTTTGCTGCATGCTCCAGAGAGTACTGTCTATAGTGAACGGCGAAGCTTTTATTGAAAACAACACCTGGATGTTTAAAAAGTTTAAAGCTCATGCAATTTCCACAGTAGTGACAATTATCCACGGAACATTTTGAAATAAGAACTGGAACAAAAATTTCACATTCCAGATGGCTGCTTCACCCCCTCTTGAGATGTATTAGACACAATATGGCATTTTTGTCAATGTGCACCATGCCTCACTGGGACATACTGATGTTAACTAATAGATTTTTTATTTGCAGTTAACAGTAATTGTATATGGTGCAGAGTGTTCATTTTTTACTGATAAATCTAATTCCCCAGCCTCTCATGTGCTATCCTGAACCTCTGGCATTTGAACTCTACTAATTAGACCTGGAGTCTCAGCGTGATGCAGCACAAGCGAATAGGGCATAATGTCAAGACTAATGAAGTCATAAATAACAGACTAGTGCCGGCTGGAGGGACTGAAACCTGAAGAGCAGAGGTCAGACTTACCAGAACAGATATGATTAAATTAAAATTAGAGTTCGACACCTTCACAGTGATGCCATTATAGCAACCACAACATGGCAGGTCATGTTTGTTTTATTAGCCATGCTCAGTACAGTGATTTCCAATATCTGGTATTGTGATATGAAACAAGACAGGCTGTTAACATGACCAATTAAAATGTTAACAGCAGACACTTTAAAGGAAAAGTCCACCATTAAATACAGTATTTTTAAAGTAAAATATTTGTAATTCTGGTGCTAATTTGTTGGTTAGTGCTTTACTTTTGTTCCTGTAGAGTCTGTGGGCGAGTGGCACACTGATGTCACAGACATTGTTAGAGCTGTTACAATGTCGATTAATAGGAAGGAAAAAAAAAATCAGCAATTTCTAACATATGTGAACTCTCAGGTTTCACTGCTGGGTACAAAAAAACAACTGAGCAAAGTTTTCTTGTCTCACTCACCATTTTCCAGAGATGTTCAATGTCATATTAATGAGAAATCCTATATAGAAGTAGTGTAGACATTAAACATTGGACTCAAAGATCCAAAATGCAGCCATAAAACACAGTTGTTCTGAGACAGCAGCGACTCGACTTGGCATGATAGTGATCTACGAGATGACAAGCATGATAGCATAGATAGCAGTATTAGCAAGAAAGTTTAAGCTTTGGAAACTTACACTGCCAATAGTATGTGGATACCTGACCATCAACATCCTACTCTAGATTTAGTCCCCCTCTGCTATTATAATAAACTCCCCTCTTCTGGGAAGGCTTTCCACTAGATTTTAGAGTGTGGCTGTGGGGATTTGCCCATTCAACCACATGAGAATTAGTGAAGTCGGACACTGATGTTGAGTGAAAAGTCCTAGGGCGCAGTCAGCATTTCAGTTCATCCCATAGGTGAATTGGGTTGAGGTCAGTTTCAGTGTTGAGGTCAGTTCCTTTAGTTCCAGTGAAGGTAAACTGTAATGCTACAGCATACAAAGACATTCTAGACAACTGTGTGCTTCCATCTTTGTAACAACAGTTTGGGGAACGCCCACATATGGGTGTGATGGTCAGGTGTTCACAAACTTTTGGCCATATAGTGTATATATTTAAGAAGCATGTACAGATAAGGAGGTGAAAGAGCTGGACAGACTAAAGGACTAAAGCACTGCTGCATCACTCGCTTTAGACAATAAAACAAGGGCTATATCTCACTACACCACTATCAGTGAGTAGTCAGATTTTCCTTTTTCTTCCTTTAGACACTTGTATGTAAGTTGGAGACTTAATTGGGCTTTATTGTCACAGAGCCTACTAGAATAATTTGCTCCTATTAGTCAGAAAACATTCTTATTTAGTGTGATGCACTTACCTGAGCTAATATTTGTCTAATGACATGTCTAAATATTTCAGCAACAAAGATGGTGAATAAAAAAATTATCTATTTACAAAATGATTGAGCAAGCAATGCAGCATGACAAACTATTTTGATGATGGAAGAAATAAATTAGTCAACATTGGCAAAATGGAACTTGGTAGTAAGCATAGTTTCATGGAAACTGCATCTCTGATAAAGAATAAAGCAGCAGATATTATCTCGAAAGACAAAGCAGATTATTGTTCCTGGAACAGTGAGCTGGTGTATACTAGCCCTACAGTACAGATGCAAAATGAAAAGAAACACATTTTGAAGTATATGGAGTGGAATATACTGTGTATTGCATAATTGCTTTGTAAAATTGTTCTTTGAGATGTAATTTGGCTTGTTTTCCCATAAGCTCTTCTCCTAGCTAGACTATGTGCAATATTTGATTTACAGATGATTATGGACTTCTCTGGACTTCTTCTACTGCCAAGAAAGGAGGCTGTTATTTTTTGCTGACTTTTGGGTTTCTCACCAAGGGAACATTTCCTTCTTCTAATAGATGCTCCCATGCACTCAGTTTCCCAAGTCAAGCACCTCTGCTCTCAGCAAATACAGATTTATGTGTCTCCTTCTTATTCTGAGCTGTATACATATTGTATGTATCATCTCAACCAAAGAATGAATTATATCCTTAATATGCCATTACTAGGCGCTTGAACGCACATTTTCAGCCTTTGGAAGATTCTAGCAGAACATGTAACTAGACAAGTGCATGATTATGGGGGCAGCTGTGACTTGCAACCCGAAGGTGAACCTGAAGGTCGTGGGTTCGAGTCACAGGTCCGGCAGGGATTGTAGGTGGGGGGAGTGAATGACCAGCGCTCTCTTCCACCCTCAATACCATGACTGAGGTGAGACCCTTGAGCAAGGCACCGAACCCCCAACTGCTCCCCGGGTGCCGCAGCAAAAAAGGCTGCCCACTGCTCCGGGTGTGTGTTCACTACTGTGTGTGTGCACTTGGATGGGTTAAATGCAGAGCACAAATTCCTAGTATGGGTCACCATATTTGGCCAAAAGTCACTTCATTTATTGTCAGTGTGAACTGTCCAGACACCCAGGAGTAACAGAATTGTCCAAGTTGGGGTTAAACCTATAGAATTAGAAATGTAACACAATACAATATCTTAACAATCACAATCAATCCTATGAGTTGTTAGGTGTCATAATAAAGCAAATGAACTCATTCAGACATTCAGACAAGGAGCACTGACATTATTTTCATATGTTTGGTATTTAATCTCATATGCTGGAAAGAGGAGAATAAAGCAGTGCCAGCAATGTACGCAATTATTCTTAAAAGAAACAAGGGTTATCTTGTATCCTCTGCACCTCAATTTAAATAATGCATGCACCACTGCACCATTCGTTTGAAATGAATATCACTTGTTTGTAAATGTAGAAACAAATGCAAATGTAGATTTCGTATTTGTGCTCCTGTTTCAGTCAGTGTAGAAGTAAGGTCACCTTGCAGATTTACTTGACCATGAAGATATGAAAATAAAATAACATTAAAAGGACAAGATCTAATTATGTTGAAAGAGTCATATTACAAAATAATATGAACACGTGGAATAATATAAGGAATATCACATCAGTCGCCGTTATCTCTCCTTGGGGAGTGTAATGATATTGTCTGGACAGTTAAAGTGGCAGAGGAGGAAGTCATCTGCATGTTGCTTATGCCTCCAAGGTTGCCAGATTTTTCTTGAGTAGAGGTGTCCAAGAAAACCTCTAGACCACTGTCTTTAAACACAAACACTTGCCTTTAATCCAGAAAAATGTGAACTGAAGAAGCAGATCATGTTCTTTTGATCATGTTCTTTCAGTATAACATCCAAAAAAAGCAAGAGACAATTTAAAAAAAGACTAAAACAACGATGATGGCAAGATGGCAAGTCCTAGCTGTAAGTATCACATTAATCACTTTTAATTGAACAATTGAACAATATTGCACTGGACCTAATGGTGCTCCTCAGTGGAGCTGATAATATACAAAAAAACCTGCCGTAATTTCAGGGTTTCAGAATTGCACGTAACTGAGACACACCTCTGTTTTAGGCAAACTCCAACCCACACACAACTCTCACTAATAGACTGAGTAGCATTTAAGTCTGTAGTTATGTCTGAGGTCTGAATAAAATCCATCCATTTTCACTTATATTGCTTATCCTACATAGGGTTGTGGGGAACCTATCCCAGGTAACTTGGGGCACAAGATGGGGGACACCCTGGACAGGGTGCCAACCCATTGCAGGGCACAATCACACAAACACACACACACACACTTAAGCACCCATTCACACACTGCAGATAATTTGGAAATGCCAATCAGCCTACAACGCATGTCTTTGGACTGGGGGAGGAAACCAGAGTACCCGGAGGAAACCCCAAAGCATGGGGATAACATGCAAGCTCCAAGCACACAGGACGGAGGTGAGATTAAAACCCCCAATGCCAGAGGTGCGAGGCAACAGTGCTAACCACTAAGCCACCATGCCCCCCAGGTCTGCATACTGATGAGCAATATTTTGGTATTAACTCCAGACTATGCACGCTTAACTCACCTTGGTTCACTGTGTCACTGAATATAGCCCCAAATATCGATCTAACACACACAGCTGGGACAAAAAATGCCATACAAACTACACTCTGGTTATTGCTAGTGCTCCAGGCATGAGCATAAGGATGTAAAACATTCATTTGGTCTATTTATTTAATGCCCCCCTGAGATGGCAGACTGTTGGCATTAGAGCCAGTTTAGCCCTGAACATGTTTGTGCAACAAACCGTGACTCCATGCTGTGTAGGCCATGGAGGTCTGTTAAGAAATGCAAACATTTGTTGTTTTCTAAAGAGGCTTGTTGCTAATCTCTTAAAATACCAGATTAAGTTCTGCAGAAGCTGAGTTAATGTTGTGTTTTACAATCTTCAATTCCCATCCCATCTACTGGAGTCTTGGAAAACACATCAGGACTTCTGCATATGCCACACTCGGAGGAGAGAGAGGGAAGTATTGGGGTAAGAGTGAGGAGCAGGCTGAAGGAGAGATCAAATGGTAGCAGGGAAAGTAGGTTGCCATCATTACCCTTAGTGAGAGGAGGTGTTGACCATGATTAACGCTGAAGTTTAGGGGCAGCCATCTGGAAAGTAATCCCTGGCCTGACATCTGCTCGAGAGAGAAAGGGAGAGAGACCTGGAGAGAGAAAGCCTGCTCCTTGGAATGCTGAGGTGAACAGAAGCAATGGAATATAAATTATGAATCCAGCAATATTCCTCTGCATTCTGCAGCCCTCCTGCAGTGTGTTAGACACACGCCATACACACCAGAGGCGTCAGTCCAGTCTTACTTCTAATTTCAGCCTTACAGGTTGGTTCCTCTTTTTTTTCCCAGGGTTCGCAGGAATAGTGGAAATGACAAGAGGAAAAGATGGAGGAAGGGCAATCTAAATGAAAACAGGTGTCTGTTTAACACCTATCGCCAGGGCACAGCTTTGATATATTGGATTTTTATGAGTTCACTAAAAAAGATGGTGGAAATCATTTTCTTCCCTCCTCTGGCACGTTTAGCGGCAAACTGAATCACTTCCCACAGTACACGCTAGAACAAAAATTCATAAGACATGCAAACATGGGCTTAGAAGAAACGGTATGACTCTAAAATAGGTGATAGTTAGAAATAATTAGACTGAATTCCTCATAATGTAATTGATTACGGTTACTGGCAATCATGGTAGCTAATGTAGTGAGTATTAAATTCCCTCTGGAGTAAAGGTTCTTAGTCAGATTAAGGAAAGACCCTGCTTTAATGGCTTTAATGTACAGACTAAACCAGCTAGACTGCAATGATGCGTGTTGTATATCGTATGCATATTATTATAGTACATAACTGCTAGGAAGTAGATAATGTATGATCTGAAGCTCAATAATCTTTTAGGTAAAGTTTGACATTGTAACTTAATCGAGCAATTGTCCATTTAAGGAAAGAAATGTGACATTTAGTAGGTTAGAATCTGAACTTTAGCAGATTATCTCCAATCCAAAATGTTGCAAACCTAAGATCAATATAAAAGGCCTATTTTCTACCCATTAAATATTCAAGGTAAGCATAATGTCAATCTATAATGGCTAACATCCTTATATTCAGTACCTCAGAGACAAGGAGCATATGTTTCTATTTTGTTTTGTCATGTTCAGGCTGTCCATCAGTGCTGCTGCTCCAGCACTCCCTCTCACAGCTGCTGATGGCCAGCTTGGACAGCAAACAGGTCTGATCGGCTGCTAATGGACCAGTCCAACCCACTGTACCATCCAGCTCTCAAATGAGGCATGACTGCACACCACGATGCTTTAAGAGCACTCAGCAGTGGCAGAGATTTAGCTTATTTGTGCCCAACTTACTGAGCACATGCATGCATGCACACACTTTCATGGGTTAGCCTGCATGATGCCATATGAATAATACAGAATTTCTGGCCAGCCGTCACCCCACTGTGTGCTCTGTAATCCATTACATTATTCCCAAGACCATATGCTGTAATACTGTTTAAGGCACTGGTGTCTGATCTTATCTGTACAGAGCCTGGTGGCTGCAGGTTTTCATCCTAGCCGAGCAGGAGTACACATGATACAGCTCATCAGTCATTTGAAACAGGTGTGCTGTTGCTGCTGGGTTGGAATCAAAACCCACAGCTGCACATCCACCTCTAGCTTAAAGGGATACTCCCATGTTTTTTCAGCCTTATCTGTATCCACTGCATCTGTGTCATATATGCATTTACCGCAAACACGTTTCCCTAGGCCTGCACAATATAATAATGACTATTACCAGCATCAAGCAGGGGCATTTACAGTACATATCAGCCCACTAAAGGGAGAGGAAATCTTGGGACTATTTTATCTTACATTTTTGATGACTGGTAAAGGTTAAATTCAACAGTTAAAGGCGTTGGTTGATAAAAGCTAAATGGTCTCGTTTTTTATTCTTTTATTTTCTTTCTCTATTTCTACAAATATATTATAATTATTTATTACACCAAATAATCCTTTTTAGGGTATTTCAAAAATTAATTATCAGAAAATATTATAATTATTCATTAAATAATTGATATCATTATTGAAATGATATTGGAAGGATATACTATGGTAGCATTCTTGACCATATAGCTCATCCCTACGTTTCCATGTTCTGAGGGAAAAAAATACAGAAACCAATTTGAATTTCACTTATAATGGAAGTCTAAGGGCAGTTATTGTCAACTAAATTTAAAACATTTAAAATATAACTATAACACAAACTCAAAACTACAACCAGTCGTGTCTGTGAGTAAAGATATTATGTATTATCCAACTTTTCAACACTGAAACAATACAGAAAATAGTAACTTAGTTGCTTAGTAGTTACAGCTATACCCATGTGTGATCAGGCCAAAAGAAAGGGAATTCCATGTTTAAATGTTGATGGTAACACATAAGCAGGTAAAACGGTTACTGAAGTGAATGAAAGAGTGAGTAATTGTAAGCTACAGACTGCTGGAGTATTCCTGTAAGATAGGGGTGTCTACATAGGGCTGGTGCAGCTGCAGGTTTTCATTCCAGCCAAGCAGAAGCATACATGATACAGCTCATCATTTAAAGACATATAGAATCAGGAGTACTTCTGCATGATTGAAATGAAAACCTGCAGTCATACTGGCCCGTTGTGGTTATGATTTGAGACCCCTGACTAACATTCTTAAATAAACTAAGCTCTGTAACCTGCCTAAAACATTTGGATTTCTGTGCTCTGGCTACATGTTTTCCCACCATAGTTTCACAGTTTCATGCCATGAGGTGGGATTTGGCCAGAGTGGCAACTGGGATGCTTAGAAACCTTAATGCCCCTTAACAAGGAGTATCAGGTGTAAATCCAGCAGTGCTCTGACAGGCAGCAGGTTGGATGTTAATGTGAATGAGATGAGACAGATGTAGTGAAAAACACTCACACTTTCCACATACGAGGATCAGCGTTTCCCATGATACCACACTGTCTGTTCAGCATTAAGTTCCTTCCTTAGTGCGAGATCAGAGATCTGCCAAGATATCACATTGTGTACATGGTTCTGCAGACTGATTTCAGCTGAGATGGATGGGAATGAGGCTTTTTAGTTCCCTGAACCATTCCTGTGGCTGATATGGCGATTCACTGATATGCTTCCCATCGTTCAACCGGATCCCACAAGTGAGGCTTTCTTTTGGAGTGTGGCAAGAGATACAGCCAGAAGGAGGTACAGAGATACATCTCTGACAACATCTAAATTCTAACTGTATCTGTGCTTTATAAGGGATATAATACACTGTTAATGGCACAACGTAGACAGGGACAGAGAAGAATTCAGTTTCCCACTAGTTGCTTGAATGCCTTGTAGAGGTGATGAATGTTTCCCATAATCTCCTCCCTCTGATTCAGGATAAAAGCTAAGGAAAAGTGCATTAGTGCACCACCATTTTTTTTGCCCAGCATGGTACGCCTAAATCAAATCAATAAGCAGCCACTTGAAAAACCTTGTTATCTAAATGAGAAATGAGCAAATAGCTCGAGAGCCTTGGCAAGGCACTCTTTAAAAGCCCACTGAGCTAGGTGATCAGCGAGCTCATTTGTAACTCCATTTTTCCTATCTTGGAGGCTAATGGACAGGAAAAAGTTTACAAAGGAGAGCTAGACCCTGTATCTATATGGCTGACAATGTCGATGAGAGAGGAAGAGCTCGGACAAATGAGGAGGGAAGAACGGTGAATATTTAGTATTATGACACAAGGCATCAATAACTTTTCAAGGTACAGATTATCCCTCCCCTCACCGCTTCAGATGAAGTCTTTACATAATTAAGTTGCATTAAAGAACCTCGAGAACAGCTCCATTTTCTCTTTCTACTTGCTAATTAAGATTTATGGCAGGCAGCATTGAATTATGGATGATTTACATATTGAAATGGGCAGGCTGCCACTCTTATAGGGAGAGAGAAAGAGAGGAGGAGAGAGCAAGTGCGTGTGTGTGTGTGTGTGTGTGTGAGAGAGAGAGAGAGAGAGACAGAGAGAGCGAAAGAGGGAAAATGAGGGACTGGGTCTGAATGACAACTTCAAGCATATGGTGATACACTTAAAATTATGAGGATCTACTGCTACTTAGACATCATCACTTACATTTGTTTACGAAATGTGATAACTGCCTTATTAACAAATGACAGCTTTCTTAGTTTTCATTCAGCTGACGACTGTTTTACACATTTAGGGGGGCTACACGAGAAGAAGCATGCTTTATTACTGCATCCACCTGTAATTCTGAAAAACACAGACACAGCAGCAGTTTGAAACTGTGGAAATCAATCAAGAGTCCAGGGAGCGAGCATGACATACAGCTAGATAGTGTGTGATCATACTGGCCTACACAGGTTACCTTTAATCATCCTCAAGCTCTTGGTGCTATTCAGTAGCTTTAAGCGCTCAAATGCTTTTGATATACCGTAGACATATCCACTGCTCTTCTCTCGCCTCTAATTCAGTTTGCAGTCTCCAGTTTGGGAATTGATTGCTAGGTTTAGCCCCTCAAATTGGTGTCTGGAGAGAAGGGTCTACATACTAGTCTGAGAAAGTGCACATTGAATCCAAAACTAAAGGGGGAGAAATCGAATGGAAATGGATGGAGGCTGACCTCCACTGACGTTAAAGGGCATGGTGCAGTCCTCCCCTCAGCTCCACTCAACATTTCTCATTCATCATGAGGTCACCTCTAGGCATGATGGGTAAGGGCACACCCTTTCCAGCAGGACTGGAAATAAGTGTAGAAGTTGTGTTGCTTTAATCCAAACTGGTCAATGTAGAAAGGCAGGATAAGAGATGTGTGTATGTATGTTTGTGTGTGTGTGTGTGTGTGTGTGTGTGTGTGTGTGTGTGTGTGAGTTTGTGAGGGAGTGAAAGTGGAGTTGAGCACGGCTCTGAATATGCATAACGAATTTAGCTTCTGTCAGTGAATGAATGCGAAAGTGTGAGAACAGCACAAGGTTCCCCTCCCACCCCAACACCACCAGCTCTCTCTCACGCTGTCTCCGTGTTAGACATTCACTACCGTTGCTAATCGATGATTCACAGCTCTCTCAGACCTGACCACCTCTATTCCCAGGAGGACACAGGGCTGCGTGCACCAAGTAACTCTCATTCCAGATGGATGTCATTTCAGTACTCTGATCCCTCTTGCTCAGAAGTGAACGCAAGCGCACAATGCTTCTATTACTAGCATACGTCTTTGTAAATCAATAGAGGAGCTTCGAGGTGAGCACTGTGCTACGATGTATGCTTGAGTGATAGAGCTTTGAGGAAAGGTCATTTGAAGAGCATCACTGTCTGAAGAAGAGAAATTGTTGATGAATTAGTGATGGAGGTGTTCTATCTGACAGCCATACACACAAACACGCACACACACACACACACACACACACACACACACACACACACACACACACACACACAGCCTTTAACCAATCTAGCACCAGATCCTGTCAGAGTATTCCCTCTTGTGATGGGCTGACACCACAGACTGCCCCTTTTCTACTCCTCTGCTTTTACCCCCAACTCTGTTGACATGCAGTTAATGGTAGCAGATATGTAGATTTAATATTTAATCAGTCATGAAGGTTATAGGAAAGGCAAGATGTCTGTTTTGGTATGCATGTATTTTTCATATTTTTGTCTTTCTGTACGTGCATATGAAAAATAGAAGGCAAGGGTAGAGAGAGAGAGAGAACAGAAGATGAGAACTGTTACTAAAATCTACCTGTATCAAATCTACTTTTGGATTGGCTTAATTGTCTTGCCTGAGCTGTGTCCTATCAACTTAAGAGAGCAGTGACGTATACAAGGTAGTTATAACGCTGTTGTCTATTGGGCAGTGAGGCATCTCCAGCTAGTGAGAATGAACTCCCAGTAGTTAATTTTGAGAAAACATCCATGCCTCTTCAATGACAAGCTCAAGGTTGCATGATAATGCAGTTGACTCCAGGTTCAGACTTCATGCCTGCATCTTAATAGTTACACAGACTTGATTTCTCAACAACATGCTGCGGTAGATCCAGAGCCAGTGCCGGGAACACTAGTAGCAAGGTGGGAGAATTCACCCTGGATGGGATGCCAGTCCATCGCAGGAAACTCTCCATACTTTCCCACCTATGGGCAATTTAGCATAGCTATTCTGCCTATGTTCTGCATGTTTTGGACAGTGGGATGCACCCAGAGAACTGAGAGGTAAGCCACGTGAACACAGGGAGAACATGCAATTCACCATGTAGAGGTATCCCGATCTCAGGATCAAACCCTGACCCTGGAGCTATGAGGCAGCAATGTGAGGTGGCAAAGATCCCCACTGGGCATGAGGCAGGAATGCACACTGAATGGGATACCAGGATACCGTGGACACACATTCAGGGGCAATTTAGAGTCACTAATTCACCTACTGGCATGTTTTTGGAGGTAGGAGGAAACTGGAGAACCCAGAGGAAATCCATGCAGACACAGGGAGAACATGTGAAACTCTACACAAACAGTAAACAGAGCTCAGGACTGACCTAGGGACCCTGGATCTGTGAGGCACCAACGTAACCTGCTACACCACCGTTCCACCCACCAATCATTTCCTTCTACCATAAAAATATGAAAAGGGAAGTTTTTTTTGTGCATGCTGCTCACAACCACCCTGCTTGGCTCTCCTCAATACCACTGGACAATTATCCACTATTTAGATATCATTGCAGCATTTATGATGAACAAGAGACTTGTAGAGACTAGCAGGGACCAAAATATCAGACCAAAATGTCACTCTAAATCTCTACTTCCTCATCCATGTGTCCCAAACATAAGTTAGAATATTGTGGCATGATTAAAGACGTCTGTCTTCTATAAAATGGATTAAATGCTGCTCCTTTTCATGCCAACAGAAAGCCTCAGAGGAGGCTCAAACTAGCTCAATAAAAGTTATAACTTGTGTGATCTCATTACCTTATTTCTCCCGCAGGCACACACAAAAATCAGTCGCCTCAGTTCCTCACAAGAAAAGCCTGGGATTAATAGCACTCACTTGCCTTTGCTTTGAAGAGCCCCTGAGATGTGCAGGTTTGGTTTTTAATGCGAGTCCACTGGAGGATGCTTACTCATGCTCACCACTCCTCCCGAGGAGAAACCAGCTCTTCCTCTGGTTGGATTCTACCCAAACCCTCACAACCCAGTTTATTCTCAAGTCTTCCAGCACTGTGCAATCTTTAAACATGCATCAGTCCCTTGTGCCCACACCAGGAACTTGTCAGCTGCTACAGCCAGCACCTAGGCTGACAGATTTGGCACAGTGTTATTTCCCCAGTTATTTCCCCATGTGAAAGGTATGTGGAGCTGGAGGATGGCTAAAAATCCAACAGAGATGGTTGGTGGAGGTCATGTCCTCATTCAAATGCTACATCACAGCTATAATCCCAAGTGTGACGCACATCATCTGGCTCATGGAACAGCACAGCCTGATGGACTTGAAGACAGAACATGCAAATCTGTCCATCAGCATGACAGCAGAGCCACTTGAGAATGTCAATATTTGTTTGAAGGATTTGCATGTGAACGTTCATGTTTCATCAAATCCCCTCTATACTTTTGTTGGAATAACAGCTCAGAACACAAGCCAGCTTTTTAGCTCCATAATAAAGTCAGCCATGCTTGCTTGGCTGTTATCTGGCTGAGGACAATTCTCTGTGTCTTGCATTTGTATCAATTCAAAGGCTGAACAATGTGAATGATTGCATCTTATTGTAAACAAATGAAAGCCTTCCTACTTCTTCTCCTACCTGCCTTTCATTTCAATGAAATTAGTTTTGCTTTGAGTCCTGACAACAAAGACTAATTCTTTCATCTGTCCCATGTGAGTCTAAGCTTCCAATGGCTCAGAGTCTGTCTGAAGCTGAACAAAACCAAAATGAGCAAGAAATCCATCTGGCCACATAATCAATTAGTGTTATTGACATTTCTGTCTTTAAAAATAAAATATGTTTTTGCAAATAATGAGTATCCTACCATTGGACTGTGGTATGGATAGAACCACCTAACATTAGATTTTTTTAATTTATTTTATTAATTTATTTCAGAAAGCTTGCCAGAATGGTTCACAGGGCATCTGGTTGAGAATATAGCTGTGCATCAGGACACATCAAAGAAGTCGCATGAGCAAGAGGTTTTTTACTTTCATGCAGATGTGAGTGTCCATGCAATATATGGCCAAAAGTCTGTGGACACCTGACCATCTCACCCATGTGTGGTCCTTCCCCAAACTGTTGCCACAAAGTTTGAAGCACACAATTCTCTAAAATATGTTTGTATGCTGTAGAATGAAGTATTCCCCTTTACTGGAACTAAGGGGCCAAAACATGTTTCAGCACATCAGTGCCCCTGTGCACACAGGGAGGTCCATAAAGACAGAGTTTGCCGAGGTTGGTGAGGAACAACTTGAGTGGACTGCACAGAGCCCTGACCCCAACCTCACTGAACACTTTTGGGATGAACTGGAATGCAGACTGCACTCCAGGCCTCCTCACCCAACATCAGTGTCTGACCTCACTAATGCTTTTGTGGCTAAATGGGCAAATCCCCACAAGCACGCTCCAAAATCTAGTGGAAATCATTCAGAGAAGAGTGGAGGTTTTTATTACAGCAAAAAAAAAACATATATGGGTGTGATTGGTAAGGTGTCCTCCTACCTTTGGCAATGTAGTGTATATATGAAGCTTATGCATTGCTGCATGATGCATTTACACAGCCTGGTCAGGATTATGGTGCTTTAAATCGGGCTGCCAGTTTGTTTATATTTTGGGAAAAACAACCAACTAAATAACAAAATTCAACTCTGCTCAATCAGGATTACCAAAAAAAAAAAAAAATCCCTGCGCACGTCTAGTTGAGAACAATTATGAACTTGGAGTGATGAACTATGAGAGCCAGAATTCCCGGGCAGTGCTGGCATATCTACCTCTGCGTTTCCCAGTGTTTACAGTGTTTTCTGGGGCATGGTGGTTATAAAAACCCTTCCGATTTTGGCAACACCTACTTCGGGTTTATATCCGAATACGGATACAAATATTTTGAGCAGTAAACGGATTCAGAAAGTGTCATTGCATCACACCCTTGTAGATGCCCTTTTTATGATCATTTTACATTGCAGTGCCTTCTACTAATCTGTGCTATGTTCATCAAGAAGCTTTTCATTTATCTTCTACTTCTGTTCTAGCTATTCTATCTGAGATGCATTCATATATAGTGTAACAATCATAGCGAGGAATTTCAACACACATTTTCCATTGTCATAATTATAAATGCAGCTAATTAATGCTATTCTCAAACCTAAATGTAAACCCTAACCTTTACATCAGTTACCAAAAGGAAATGTTTTCTCTCTCTCTCTCTCTCTCTCTCTCTCTCTTTCTCTCTCTCTCTCTCACACACACACATACACACACACACCAACCACCTCCTTTTCCTTTTCAATTCCCTGCCCACCTCGCAGTGTAGGGGTGAAAGGGATGGGTTGGGGGAGCTAGACAGGGAAATGAAATTCTATTGAAGTTGAAATGAGAGCTGTGCCACTGAAAAGGGACTTACCTGTGACTTTGATGCTAAGATGGTGCTTTAATAACTTTTTACACACAGAGCAAGGAGAAAGGGGGGAGGATGAAGCACCCACACCCACACTGCCCTGGCTACACCTCCCTGTCCCTAAAATACAGTATGAATACAAATAGTAACTAATCAGGTATTTATGTGACCGTTCTGAGGGTTCAGAGCAGAAATCGATCGTTGCTTTAAAACATCAGGAATCTCAACGATCCACATGTCTGGGACAAGCTTTTGTCATTATCTGTTTGTTTTGTGAATCTCATCTCAACCTTGAAGAAATCCTCATTGTTGCATGTCAAGACTATGTATTGACACTTCCAGAGGATTTATTTTATCTGTGCACTTCAGGGACACGTCCAGCTTACACTGTTGTTTTTTCTGTCTTTGGCTTGCATTTTAAATCTCTCCATTTCACCCTGACTATCTCTGTGCTAACTCCTCCCAAAGGATGTGATCAGGTTGAGTCAATACATTATTGCTTGTTGTCTTAAAGATGATGAGTGTACCATCTTCTTCTTCTTCTCCTTAGCTAGTATTTTGGCGCTTTGTTCTTCATATGTCCTAACCTGACCTCCACATATCCTCCATTTTGTACTATAGGATTTATATCTAACCCTATTCATCTTGTTCTATGTGTGCAGCACCACTACCCAAGTCCTTAGTAACTTAGAAACTAGCAACTAGGAGTGTGTGCACTTTTATTACCTGTCTGAGGCACTGGCTGGATCTAGTATCTTTTTTTTTTTTAGCTATGACAGCAGATAGTGTGGAGCTCTGTTTTGTTTGGGGCCAGGCTTCATCTGAGCAGTGTGTATGTTATTAGCACTGAAGATGGACACCAGCTAATTAGATGTTATCAGAGGCTGCATTGCAGGAGCCCCATTACAGATCTGCCTGACACAGCCGCTCTTCACCGCTAATAACCGTGCTCATCCAAACCAAATTAAAACTGAAAGGCCTGTAGAACTGCAAGGGTCTCTGAAGACATGCCACTGAAAAGTAAGAACTCTAAAGCTTTGCTTACACAATCACCTCTGATTTGCATTAGCTGCATGGAGGTACCAGAGGAACCTTTCTGTTCAGGCCTGGGAAAAAAAATGATGCTTCACATGAAGACCACCTGTCGTGTTCATTATTAGTTGCTATGCATTGTAGAAATATCATGGTTGTCTGGAAGTGTCAGTGAATATGTCAGTGAACACAGCATTTTATTTTGTGTACAATGCTTCATAAACTACAGCTGTGTGCAAAGATTTGCATATTCTTCCTTGAAAATGAAAGTAATGCTCTTTATTGATAGATTATACAGGTAGGTGTTTTTCCATCATCAAGTCAAAATAAGATATTAAGAAATAATCAAAATTACTGGTGATCAGTCAGAATAACTGTATTGATTTGCAGTTACTTCACTCTAACTGGAAAAGTGGACCCAAACCATGGCAGCAAAATGCCCCCCCACAGCTACTGATTTTTTCTTGAATTTGTTGTGTGTCTGTACGTGTACTTGACGGTTGATACGTGGGGAGTTGAGGCTTATGCTGATGGGCTGGACGAGGTAAAATAGCTGTAGGCTATTCAGTACTGTATGTCCCAGTGCCTGAGGCTGAAAGATCCTAAAGCAGCTCTAACATTCCAGTCCATGCTTCTGCCATGCTTATTCTGTAATATTAACTATCTCTCTCTCTCTCTCTCTCTCTCTCTCTTATTGTGTTTTGGCCTCTGCAGTACCTTACAGCAGCTGTACATATGCCATTTGGTTCTTTGCAGTAGTGAACAGAAAACTGCCTGGAGAAACAGGACAGACCGCCTCAATGAAATCAAGGTCAAAGCCACAGAATAAAATTACATTCATGTAAAGCAGTGACAAAAAGCAGGAACAGCTGTTTCTACTGTATAAGTAAAAGTATAGCAGAAAAATGTTCTATGTAAAACTATTGATTTTTTCCTCCCTTTTTCTTTTCTAGAGGTAAAAGTGAAAAGAAAAAAAAAACCTTGAGCTGTTTGTCCTCATGATGTGACAGGCTATTTTTTGAATAAAGAGCTTTATTTTCACCTTGAAATCGATTGTTTTTTATAGTGTCAAAGATTATTACTCAGACCATTTACTGAAAAGATATTTTATATAAATCATTATATTAGCATCATTATTTTTTATAGAAATTATTATATCTACACCATTATCATTATGAAATTATTTTAAGAGTCCTTAATAATTCTGTTGCCATCTCTATATTATCTTAACCTGATTAGCTGACAGGCAAGCAAACACCCGGTCAACCTCTATATTTATATAGATCTACTTACATATTTGTATAGATCTACTTATGGAACAACTCTGAATTAAAAGAAATATTTTTTAATGTTAAGAATTATACAGTTAAAATGGGAAATGACTCACTTTGACTATCATTATCATCCATATCAGTCATCCACCTGATGTAAAAGTCACTCACAGCATTTAAAACATGAGCCTCATCGTCGTCTCTTCACTCTATTCATGCCAACATTAGTGCTGAAATGTCATGGATTAATTCAGAGTTCCGTTCAGTTGACTAAATTTATTGTTAATGTGTTTTTATCAGGTCAGTTAAACATTTTAAAGCCACTGTCATCTGCACAGAGTGTGTAAGTGCTCTACTCTCTTTTAATGATGGCACAGGAGCATCACGAACATTTTGACAGCCGGTATCTGATCACAAACTAAACCGATTCAACTTGTGTTCCATTTGCTATAACACACATAGCAATGTGATCAATTGACATTGGCATTCATTGCACGGGAAAAGCACGCTTATCTAACAAGGCTTAGAAAGTATCCTAAAAAAAGAATTCCATACCATTTTGGCAAAATATATTTAAGTTTTCTTAAAGAAGAGATGTAAAACTATATTACTGGCAGAAAAGTTCGATCCAAACTTTTGGCTGTTTGCCAGAAATCAGGCACAACAATATCCGACAGGTTTTCCCAGAACACCACACATATGAGTGTATAAATGTTCCTGATATTATGTCCCCCTGCTAGTTAATCAGACACAGTCCTCACCTGTTCAGCGGCTGGTAAATGTTACAGAGACATACGGTGGTAATGGAGGAGAGAGGGAGAGAGAGAGAGAGAGAGAGAGAGAGAGGAGAGAAGACGATGATACAAGAAATCTGATCAAGTAGATCAGTGGAGTCTGCAGGGGTAATGAAGAGCCTGGAGCATCAGTCTGCATGTTCTCCCCCCAGATGTGTACATGAGATGTTTTCTGTTCTAATCAGAGGATGAAGGGAGTTAGTAGAACTCTCTGTAATTGGCTCTGATAAGGGCTTAAAGCAAACACACTCAGAGCTGGCCTAATATCTGACAGTAAAGAGAAAGGCTGTTTTTTTTAACCATACTTTCTTCCTAGTGCACTGCAAAAACATTAGAATCTCATCATCTCTGAAATGGTTGCTAAGCTTATTAAATCACAACGCCTTCACAGAGCTCAGTTACACTGGATTTACCCAGATCAACAACCCTTTATTTTTCACACCTATTCTTGCCCACTAAGTAGCCAAAAAACTTCAGCTATCATGTATATTTAACATGGCTATTTCTAGCACATGAAAAACAACTCTATGACAAAAAACAGTCTTAATCAGCATTGTATTCTTCTAAGTAAGAGGTAATCTGGACACTGTCTGACTGGCTAAATTCTCCAAGTGGAGTTATAAAAGGAGTTGATCCAATGTCAGTGCCACAAACGCTGCCACCACAATGCAGAAAATAATTTAACCTGCCCTAGTGGGACAGATTTTGACCCAACCAACATGCAGTACATTTCCTGACAATACCCTCAACACTGGCCTATGAATGAAACTCCTCAAGGGCACCCTAAATGTGAAGGCCATGTAATGCTGAAACACTAAAGTTCTCCAACCTTCATTAAACCCATATTGTTTTTCATCCAGTTACAAAAACAGCTCTGGTTATAACCTTATATGGCCAGTCTCCTCAAGTGGCTAGTCCACCTTTTCGCCTGAGGGCTGCGGGAGCACTTCGATTTCCCGTTCTTTTGTGGTATTAGTTGCATTTGAGTGGTGTAGAGAAAAGTGAATCCATGAGGGAAGTGGTCTAGAGCCCAAAAACTGGTAGTGCATCTAAAATCAAAGTGCAGTTTCTTAACTGCGCATGACCACATTTCTCGAAGTGATTTTATTTGTCTTGTACACTAATGTACTTTTCAGTGATTGTCATTCCTTTTTTAAGTCTTTTAAATGAATATGTGGATGGTGGGAAATTTTTCATGTGCTTTTCTGGTTATCAGCTGTCTCTTACAGCTAGATCCTCTATATTTATTTGCAGTAGTCTCCTCCTTTTCTTTACCATTTTCTGCTATTTTTTTGGCTTCTAAACAGCTAGAACACATGGAAGCAAAATAATTTCATTGCTAAATTTTGACAAATGAAGAGCCTCGGATTACATCAGAATTGTTTCTAAGTGCAAGTTGTTCAGTTTGCTGTCGTGTTTGATTGTACTCATTGCCATGTGATTAGGCTTAGTGAAGCCATAACTCACTAGGTTTAATCAGGTGCAGAACCACATTTTGTCAAGTCTTATCTGAAAAGACGGGAGCAGGCTCAGTCAGCAGCAGAGCCCTTGTCCAGAGTTGTATTAATCCCCTCTCTTCTTGGAAAGCCAGCAGAGGTGATGTACTTGAATGAATGGTCCGGTTTGAGGGGATCTAGCAACAAGCTCAAATCTTTCTCCTCCTCTTCTTCCTCAGATACCACAGCTTGCGCTCTCTCTCTCTGACAGATGGCACTCAGAGAATCTGCACTAATCAGCATAATCAGCACGGCAACTCCTCACTGAATTAAGGGAGACACATTTGCACACACACCACTCTTCAGCAGTTTTTTTTTTTGCCCTTTCACAGGCTGTACAGTCACATCTATCAAAAGTTCCCATCTGTCTTGTTGATTCAAATTCATACTCTCATTATAAGGAGGCACTGCAATACATGTATATGTGGAGGGGTCAAGAAAGGTAAAACAGTATGGCTCAACTAAAGAAGGGGCCTAAACAGTGGATACAGCATCTCAACCTACCATGGAAATAGGTGGGGTTCGCCATATTATTCTCCTAGTGGTTTTCATTCAGAGCAACCTTTTTACCAAATCAGAAAATGATCCCCTCCTGGAATGGTGTCTTGGGGCTATGGTTTACATTAATGAAAAAAGATTACAACTTGAATTAAAAACCACTCAGTCCCAGCCAATGCATCAGGCTGGCGTTAACTGAGGCTTTTAATAACACTCTTCCTTCATGTAGGCAATTTATGCACATCTTCCATATTGTTACAAATACAGTAAGCCTAAGTACACATTTCCTTCCTTAAGCAAACAAATTAAAGTGCGTAAAAATTATAGCAAATAAAGTGCATTTACATCAACTCTGTATAAGCAAATACATGGCTGTACAAATGTCCACCTCAAATTGATGAACATTTTTGAGAAAGTTCTACTTTCTCTTTTGTTTTCACTGTGGCAGATTCTCCCAAGATGCTCAGTAAAACCAATTTCCTTATAAAAATGGGCAAAATGTACCTGAGATTACAGATTTTTTTTTAAATCAAAGGGTTGACGTACCATATATTGACTTTGTTAAGTTTATTACTGTTTACTGCTCTTTATAGTATTTTGTTTATGTAGAAACATTTAATTTCATTATTTCCGAAGGTATTTTTGCTGCGCAGCCATTTTTTGCATGTGCCTAAGACTTTTGCACAGTTTTGTATATTTCAATTACTTGAACATAATTTACGTCACATAAAAATGCTAAAGGCAAGTGTCTTGTGGGCTATTTAAATGTCCCAGCATGGTCTCATGCCTTTGTTTTTCCTACACACAATTCGCAAATCTGAAAAGTTTTTACGGAAGCCCTGACACACAAGTTGTTAAAAAAAGTGCTTTGTCATTATTTCAAATTAATATCTCATTATTTTGACTTAATAACTCATCATTCACTACATAACCTGCAGGCCTTATTAAGTCAAAATAAAAGCTCTCGTTATTTCAAGGTAGTATTATTAAGGGAGTATATTAAGTTAATATCTTGCTATTTTGAATTAATAAGACCTATAGGTTACATAGGAGTAGGATTAACATTGATATCTCTTGGCACGAAATGAACAAAATCCAATCACATCACCTTCCCTCGTTTGAATTCATACACGTCTCACACAAGACCAGGTTGCTGTGAGCTGGGAGCTACATCCAAACCACATTCTCCCATTCTATTAAGCAGTAATGCACAGTGCATATTGCTAGAATGACACAGGCACACTAATCATAACCTTGTGCTCCATTCTTTGTCTCCAGAAGAGACCTTTCACTCAATTCTCACTCTCTAGCCACCATGCTGGCACTACCGGATTTACTTTATCTCACATGGAGGCTCCTAAACATGTCTAAAGTAGCATGTATCTTACTGAGCCTTTAAGTATTGTAATATGCAATTTTAAACACTGTTGTTTTCCCTAATACTGAAAACATAAAGTAAAAGCTATGTGGTATACAACACAGATTTTCAGTCAACAAGTTTAATGGTTAACAGTTTCTCAGTGTGGATATCAGATCGTCACATTGGCTTGCATGCAGCACCCCACTAAGCGCTCACCTGCTTACCTTGCTGCTGTGAAACAGGGTATTTAAGAGGAGAAGGTCAGGTGTAAAATAGAGAGCTGCCACACCGCGTGACAAGCTTTTGATGAGGAAATCCATCAAAACCACTGGTGTATCTGGCGTGTCTTTTTTTTTTTTTGGTCTTGTTCTCGCCTTCTCTTATACACTCTCTCCTCTACTGCCGTCTTTCCTTTTGTCATTTCAGATGCCTTCTGAGTGGGCTGTTAAAATTCATTATAGCCTGCATTGCATGGACAGCACAGCATTCAGCACTGCATGGATGGCCTGTTCGCTACTCAGTCAGTGTTTCTGTAAATCAACGGGGCATCATCTATTTTTCACTGAGGGTCTGGATCAGTGCAAAGGGAGGACAGTACTTTCTTCTTAACGTCAGTCAGGCTGTGTTCACCAGTCTGCTCTGATAGGGTCACCACGCAAGAATGCTTATTTGAATTAAGCACCATCACACTCACAGTGAAACTGCTGCAATCACTTTCAAATGGATTCTGCAAATAAGGCAGTCAGCCTGGCCTCCCTTCATTTGTAACTGTGTGCATATCACACGTTTCTAATCTCAGATATTGTTTTTGCTCCTGCAGATGTTTCAAGTTATGAACCAATTATCTGCATGGTTGGGTTTTCAGTGCTTCATTACAATGTAATAGAAAGCTGAGATGTACATGATACCATTAGCAAAACCCAAAAGTGTACATGTGTGAGTAATGGTATAGCAATTTCCATTACAGTTCCGTTCCATTACTGCGAGCAGAGACATTACCATCATCACATGCCTGAGGCTTATAAGGGTTTCTACTCTAGTTCTTAAATGTCTAGTCATGATCACTTAGGGCAAGAACATTGTGAAATTTGTGAAAATGCAATGAAGAAAGGAATACATGTACCAATCATTACCTAATTTCAGTCCTAATTGTTTTATCTATTTGTGGTTCTTGAAATGATAGTAGTTCATTGTCCATGTAATCATATATCCAAATATTACTTCTCACACCAAGTAAGTATATAGTAACTATAGTATTTTTCATATGCAGTCTGTTAACAGACAATAAAGTACAGCGGACAGTAAAGCTCCAGTCTGTATTGAGGCTCAGAAAAGGATCCATCACTCACTGTTTATATTTAGACAACAACTGAAGTTAAAAGATAGTTTATAAGATATTTAGACTTGTCAAGTTTTTCTTGATTGAGTTATTCAATAGCGTCTAGACGGGCTATATAAGCACTTGCTTTTATGCCTTAGACAAATAAAAAATGCATGTTTATTAAGTACATGTAACTGGTGGAATTATGGACATGCAGTGAATATAATATAGCGTAAGCACAAATAGCAATTACGAAAAAAAAATCTAGATTCTTATGATAATATACAGTATTGTGCAAAAGTCACATGCAAATAAATGCTGGAGAGCAAAGATGCTTTGAAAAATAATGAAACTAAATGTTTCTACGTTAAAAAAAATACTATAAAGAGCAGTAAACAATAATAAATGAAACAAAGTCAATACTTGATGTGACGATCCTTCGCTTTAAAAAAAAAATAGTCAGGTACAGTGTGTGCAGTTTTATAAGGAAATTAGCTGTAAGTGTTACTGAGTATCTTGCAGAAGCAGCCACAGTTCTTCTGGAGACTTTGACTGTCACACTTGCTTCTTATTTTTGCAGCAAAACCCAGCAGCCTTCATTATTTTTGTCTGAAAAGTGTCTCTTATGTAATATGCTGCTTTCTTTACTGATATACAATTACATTACATTTCTGTAACATTTAATTTTGTGCTGGAAAACTAATGTTTGGAATTCTAAAATGTTTTTGTATTGAATCAATAATGTACAGTAGAAGTCTTACAATAAAAATCTATAACAAAGTTTGTACTAAAACAAATAGGTTACCTATGACTTTTGCACAGTACTGTACAAGTGACAAGTAGGCAAAGATTCAACCAAACATATTAAATCACAATAGAAAATACAGTATATTGAGAATATATTAAAAATGTCATTAATAGTCCTAGCCTTGATACTCACATCGCAATGCAGATCTTTCTTAAAGTGCATACCAATAAAAATAAATAAATAAATAAATAAATAAATAAATAGAGTGTAAATCAGACAACTGATGTACTATATGTAAGTTTTGGGCAACCGTTTCCCCAAGTGCAACTGTACAAACAGCACTCAAGTTCACAGATAATCCTGAAGTCTGAATACTTAGCACATAATAATATAAAATAATACCACAACTCCTTACTACACACACTTAATTCTAAATGGGGCCCTTGAGGCTTTAGCAGTGAAGGCATTATGTACCTTTCATCCTTATCAAACTGTAGCTTTTAAGTTGATGGACAAAAAGTGAGTTTCAATATTGTTACAGAAAAGGCATTTTAGCGCATATCATTTTTCTCCCCCTGGGTAACCACACACTACAACTAAATTTGCAATCAGTCATCAACATATTTCATTTGTAGGATGCTTCAATCAAGCTTGGTTGACGTGCAATAACCAGGTTTCAATTAATCCAGACCCAAATGTCCATCTAAGGTCTAATTTAAAAAGAGATCGTGTGGCCAAGCAAACTGAAGCGGACGCTTCAGCTTCAGTAAAGACAAAACTGCCAATCAAGGTTTCCTTGATGCATAATTATTCCAGCCCATACAGGATAAAGTAGGAATAACTGATTCAGTACAGCTCGGCCAGGCTCTCTCAGGGTATGCCATTATAAGTTGCATTAGTGATTTTCTTCCTCAGCTTCTTGCATCCTGTTTGAATATTTCAGCTGGCTGTCTCCATGGGAGGCTGGGAATATGAACCCAGGGCCACTGCATCCCCTCTACCCCTCAAAATCCAATCTGTACTTTTCCTCAGAAGAAAGAGTCCTCCTGTAGCCATGCAGGTACAGACTGGTGCAGCAGCATGTGCGGGATCCCTTCACACTAGCAACTGTGAACATCAGTGAGCTGAGCTCTCTCTGAACACATGGTGCATGCTGGGTAGTGCTGCCTCTCCCTGCCAATGAAACCTTCAAGTGCTTTGATCTCGCCCTGCACTCCTGCACTTTATCAGTTAGCAATCTACATCTGCCTGTCAGCGAACCACCCCAGTCTCTCACCGACTCCCGAGAACCTCGTCCTGATCAGTTTCTGTCTTGTACACAGCAGGAATCAATTGGAATTTGAGCAGGTGCTTAGGTAGAAAAGCTAATTTAGCATGTGAAACACACTCATAGAAAAAACGAAAGACATTCAGAATGCAAAACACACAGAAAGGAAGATTATGGAGAGGTTGTGGGAGGGAAAACACAGACAGACGTGGATGGCTTGTTCCCATGCCTCAGTTCTATGTGATTTGTACTCCTCTAGTGCTGTATAGTTCAACAGAAGCTCTTCACACAAGACTGACTAATTCATTTTGGGGATGGTTTTCGAGGCATTGCATAGGTGAGGTGTATCTGCTGTTTTTTTTTTTTGTTTTTTTTTTGCAAAGTCTTGCGCTGGGTAACATGCACATTATGAACATTCCAGGGGCTTTAATTTACTAAAGTAATACTTTGCGTGTGCAATATTAATAAATTGTGAGTGTAGTTAGTGGGCATGTTGTGGATGATGCAAAATTAGAAGGCAGCAACACTTAAATGGTGTGTGTGTGTGTGTGCTAACTGTTCTTGATAACCATGTTGAGTTCAAAGAGCTCTCATTATTTTCTCATTATTTGAAGATACTTAATTTCAAGAAACTTTAATATATAGTATGTATAGTACATATTTATTTTGTGTTTAAATGAAGGGGAAAAAAAGACTTGCATAAATATAATACCTGCCCTTCACACAGTGAGTGCTAAAGTAATCTGTCTATGTTTTGTATTTTACACCTTTAGGTAGCCTCAAATGACATATTCATTATTATACATAGCCATAAAAAGCAGACATGTTATTTTACTCATTTGACAGATAAAAGCATCCACAGACCCTGTTTGTAATATTTTTTTGCAGGGGTTATCAAATTTGCACATGTTTTTACACAGACAAACACACAAAAATCACAGCCTTAGATATGAAAAGAAATCACTTCAAACTGGGTGAACAGTGCCCTTTTTCTCATCTCTTTCTTCAGTAAAATTGCAGTTGTGACCATGCCTTTAAGAACTAGTTTTGAAGGTTCTATTTCAATTTTTCGCAACATTATCCAAACATAATTAGTTCTCTTTAGCGGTGTTGAGCATCACACAACTCAAATTGCAATTTACAATTTACCTTCAGTGAACCTTTTCCGTGACGGTATCCTAATCCTGCAAAAGTTTCAAGCCGTAATCTACTAATTACTATCTAGTGCAAGTACTCGGCTTTGTCCCTTGTCCCTATTAAATCAGTTTGCATTTGTTAGTGAGTGTTTTAACACATATGTTCTGGAACATATTTAAAAAGCATACTGAGATGTTAATCAGTTCTGACTAAATCTACTAAAAGTAGCTCAGGTCATCCTACACACTTTGAACAGTGTGTAGGAACAGGAGTTGCACAGTAAATTACATAAAATAGCTGATTCATCATTACTACAATCATCATTACTATTCTATTTTACGGCATAGATAATTGAAAAAACTAAAAACTTCTCTAATTGTATTCTATTTTAAGTGCAGTCAAGAAGTCTTTTATTGAGATTCAGCCTTAATAGCTTCTGTGGTTTTTATTTCCAGCTGTGCTGTGTGTGTGGGCTAGTAAAATTCTTTTTAAAAAATTGTTTTGTTTTGTTATTAAATTATTGTTATTACTATTATTGTTATTGTTATATATGTTTATATACTCTTATGTAAAGCACCTTGAGAGGCCTTTTTATAGGCGCTATATAAAATAAAGTTTATTATTACTGTAACTATTATTATTACAGCGTAGGTACATAATTCTGTTAAACAGAGAAATTAGAAGGTAAATGCAAATACAAAGGAATCTATAAATATAAACATCAATAAATTAATATGAAAATGCAATGTTTCGTCATTTTAGTAAAATGATGAAACATAAAGTAACCATAAAGTACTGATAGTTACAAGAATATGTAAATGGATAGCATATGGTTTAAACTTCCAAAGACATGTTCTGAAATTTTCTAAAACATTCTGGGTAACACTTTATGTCAACCATAAACATGTCATGGATGACATATGTTGTTACGGAATGTCATGAACAATACGTGCTGTCATAAAATGTGTAATGAATGATATACATTGTCATGAAATGTGTCATGAATTATATATATATATATATATATATATATATATATATATATATATATATATATATATATATATATATATACATACATAGTTGTATAGTGCTTTTTCTTAGCATTACTGGCAATTGCCTATGCTAATTTTGGCTAGATGTGTGCTAGGTTTATTAGAATAGGTTTTATTGGCTCTTTTAGGATAGTTGTTACGATGCTTACTGTGTCATGTGTCAATGCGTTAAAGAGGTATTACATCCACTCTGACCTCATATGCCACACGATGTTCATAATTTCTCAAAAAAATGTTATTGCTAGGTATATGGCATCATAATAAAGGGCTTGTCCTGATATTTCTAATAACATACATGCTAACTAGAGCACCACTATTAATTTCTAGCAAGCTAAGAGCACACTAACATACAAATACAAAAACACAAATAATAACAGACACCTGCCAACCAGTTAGAAACAAGTATTCTCCATGGACTAGCTAAAAAAATACCTTATGACAATTTTCATCAAGTACATGTCATTAAGTTCATGTGATCAAATATATCCTGACTAGAGGAAGCTTGGACAAACATTAGCATGTGGCATAAGCACTCACGATATATTAGTAGATAAACAGACGCTGCAACTCATGAGAGCATATGACATCTTCCATGACATACTGTATTTATGACATAATTATGTCAGTCATGACAAAGTGTTACCACATTATCACAGAACAATACAAATCATCATCACATACAGCAACAAATGACAGACAGCGAAAGGAAGATAGTTGGGCTGCAAAACAGCAGTCTAACCTGCATTATCTCTCTGTTGGGACATGACTGTCAATATGTAGGGTAAGGAAAGGATACTACAAACCGAAATATGATAGACAATTAAACTGTAAAAAGTATTTCCTGATTTCTATAAACATATGAAGCTAAACATTTTCAAAGCACAATGCTACATCATCAGATTGTTCTCATCCTTTCCAGCAATCCTCCCCCAGGTGATTCTTCGGTCCCTGAGACCCATCTGCTGTTTGAAATCTATTTATCACTGACCATTTTCTGTCACGGTTCCCTGATTTATCCCCAATAATTTGGACATTCCTTTGATTTGAAATTCAAATGTATCCATTGCACTTGCTGTGTGTGTGTGTGTGTGTGTGTGTCAGTGTCAAATTATGGAATGCAAACAACTCAGTGAACTCTATCTATCTATCTATCTATCTATCTAATCAAAAATCAAATTAAACTAAATGGTAATTGTAGTCAATATGAACTCATCAACATGATAAGAGCTGTTGTCAAGGTGTGCATTTCCAATGTTGTCATAGTTGACGTCTCATGTAAGAAAATGTAATCAGGATTAAGGTTAAGGATTAAGTTGAATTAACCTAATAATTAGCAGTTACCTTAGTCCGCTGATGCAGCAAAACATAGGCGGTGATAATAGCACGTTCATTTCAGCCAAAGTTATGGGTTAGAGCAAGAGGTTAGAGTGTGGTGGCGAGAGGAGGGAGGCACAAAATATGGACTGGGAATTAGAATAGCAATGAGTTTGCTATGGGTCAGAATAGAGACAGAAATTAACGATGCTGAAACATGCCGAGAAAATGAGTTTCAAACTCCTTTCCAGCACAAACGGCTCTAATGAAGTGCGACAACATCAATTAATGAGAAAGGGAGCAGGGCAGGAGTGTGGAGGAGGGCTGCAAGGTGGGAAACATGGTTAGACAGGAAAGAAACAGAGCACTGAAACAGCAGAGAAGAGATGTGGGTAGATTTCAGTGTATTTAAGGATGGAGTGACAAATGCAATACACTTCAGTGTTTACACTCTAATAGTTGCCTCAGGAGGTTTGACATGGCAACAGCCTTTTGTGCAGAATCATTTATTTATATTACATGATATATGCAGTCCACCTACAAAATGAAACCGGATCATCTGGATCCTGCTCACGCTAGCACAGAAATATCTCTTTTGGATAACTTTTGCCTGTGTGGGTATGTACTTACGTCTTGGGGACATTTGGCTGGTCCCCATGAGCATTTAGAGGAAAAAAGGCTGCTTTTATTTAAAAAACTAAAAGAGCCAAAATGTCTATGGTTAGGGTTAAGGTTAGATTTAGGTGAAGCGTAGCATTAATTAGCTGCATTAATAATTATGTCAATGAAGGTCCTCAAAAAGTGTGTGTTTGTGTGTGTGTGTGTGTGCATTGAGTTTTGGGTATGTATTTAGTGCTTTGTGTTTTCTTCTATCTTGGTTTTATTCTCCGCTTGGTAAGGTAGGCTTGTGGTTTTTAGTGTACTATCTGCTTGGCTTTGTTGACTTTAGTTTTTTCTGTACTAACACTCACGCTAACTGAAAGTTACATAAACTATGCAACACAATTTCTAGTCTTATCGTATTCTTGTCCATCTATTTGTATTAGTGTGAAGATGGCTTTCAACAGAGAATTCAATGCACTTTTGTAAGTCCCTCATGATAAGAGCGACTGTTAAATGCTGAGAATGTAAAATGTAAATGTTTTATCATCACACTGGGAGTAAAATCACTGCACACTAAAAATGTTCTGAATGAGCAAAACTGGTTTCTTCTTTAAAAAAAATAACAATGAAGGTTAAGTTTAGGGACAAAGATCAGTTTTGGTAGTAGTAATGGTAATACTACTTTTTGCTTCATGCAAGGATTGAAAACACTTGTTTTATATGTGTGTCTCTGTGTTGTGTGGCTGTCAGGCAGTATGTTGCAAGGCTGGCCTGAGATAGGTGATGAGTAGAGTGAATTTTTTATAAGAAGCTTGATTTATTAGAGTGCTGTCTGCAGCGAGAGGAGGAGCAAGAAGGCGTACACTGGCCCAGCTGGGAGTCCTGGCTGCAGATTTTTTTTAGGTTCAGCTGCAGTGAAGACACATAAAGACACACATACACACACACTGTTGGAATAATCCTGACCTCCTCTTAAATTTAGCCTGTCACACCGTGCGTCCATATAAATGAACAAAACGGCTGCTGCAGCTGCAGCGGGATATTTAGAGAAAGTAAGTGTGTTCTGAAGAGCATCTCATTCAGAAATACTATCTAGAACTGCACAGTTAGGTCGTATGCCATTTTGTTGAATTTTGCTATTTACCGGACTGTCCATAGCACACTGTAAGGGAGTTTCCATCAACAGCAATGCTAATTATCTAGAAAATCATTTACTGTTAGTCACTGTCTTAATATCTCTTAAAGGACTATTCCACATAAAAGACAAGATAAATCTATTTGCTCAAAACAGAATTATAATTCTCAGGGCACCTGTTTAAGGGCACTTGTTATACGTTTGTGCAAAACAAGGATTTTGTAGAATGTTTTCATGACTTCTTAAGACAAAGGTATTTAAATAACACTTTAAATATGAATTATTTGTCTTACTACTTTTTCTGAGAGAAGATTTTTTATGAATTATCAGTAAATGCCTAAAAAGAGATGTGCCTCAGTTTGGGCCTGATCACACATAATACCACAAAACATAAGAGAAAGTTTAGGAAACTGGAATTACTTTGTACTGTATTGGTCCATTTTTGGAAAGGTATGTACGAATGAGAATTGATAAGACAATCTCTCATGTTTGCCACACCTTAATGCTTTTATTTCTTTAGATTTTATTGTGGGCTTTATTTATTTTTTGGCCTTTTATACACTATTGATAGATTTAAACATGAGCCCTTGGACTTTTATTCTATATTATATTTTATTATGTTTCAAGTAAACACTGGAATATTCCTTTAAAAGCAGAAGACGGGCTCTGTTGACTCTGCGGTGAGTGGGTATGGATGTTTGTCAGTGTGTCATTTGATATGTAATATGCAATATCAATGTCTTATGGGGCTATTCAAGGATATGTAATATTGTGCATGTCACTGAGTACGTATGCACAACCACGTTGCTCCCATGTGCCTGGCCCTACATGTGAATCCTCAGTAGATGTGTGTGGTAGATCAAAGAGGCTTTGAGAGCTTCTGTCCACAAACTCGCTCTGCTGCTGCCTCTCTGTGGATGCTGTGTACTCAAACAGACAAGCCTATGAAATACAGCCCTGGATTTGATGAAACTTGGTTCAATTATTGATTAAGCTCTACACTAGGAGAGTGCAGATAGAGTGCTGTTGTAGCTACTGTTCACCAAGGTCACGTCTGTTTTATACCAGCCAATAGGACGTGCTCTTATAGTCCGATCTGTAGTGTGTGGAAGGTAAGCAGTAATCAATGAACCTCCAAAGCAGTTGGTCTTACACTGGCACCAGAGCGTGTAGCACTATATGTGTGATCATATTAGCATCTTAAATTATTGTACTATTATTCATATTCACCTTGAAACATTCTATGATTTATTCAGTAACTGCAGTAATACCAAAAACGCGATGATTCGTTAAAAAAATAACAAGGGTGAGAAATAGACCTGTCAATGGGTCCTTTAAGGTTTATCACTGTTTTTAAGGAATTTACCTCCAAAAATGTGCAGCAATATGTCTATGAAGGTTTCCAGCCAACTCGTCTTTGAATAGTCTAGAAGTAGTGAGCACATTTTGAAGACCTAGCTAACTTAAATTGACTTCATTTGACTTCACAGGCACTTTGAATGCCCCCCTTTTTAGAAAGGTAATAAAAAAGGGCATTGGTACAATCTTGTACAATAGTATCAAAACACACAGTTCTAGGGATGTAACCAAATACAGATTATTCAGGATGAACAGATAGTGTGATAGATAGAAGGGTAGAGGTGTGCATTGGGAATGGGATCCTGCAGAGTGCAACTAAAAACTTTTATCTGAGCAAAAGTGAGTGATCAGATATGAAGCTTGCAGAACAAAGAAAAACCATGTTCTTTAACATGGATATACTACTGTATGATGCAACCACTGCAATGCTGGTCGCTGTCAAGATGGTTACTCTATGTTTATAGTTTTGGAAATGGAACAAACTTATCTTGTTAGATAATATCGTGGCCAGGTACAAACAAAAATAATAAGTGCATGAGCAGGCTTTAAAAAAAGTCCCGTGCATATCTATAGTTGAGCCAAATTATGAACTTGAGTGATGTAGCTGAGGTTGAGGAACTGTCAGAGCCATAATTCACACACACAGACAGTGCTGAGATTTCTACCTCTAGAGCATATTTAATTAAAAACAAACAAACAAAAAAATCAAGTTTAGGCCACACCCACTGTATTCAGTTTAAATCCAAATACAGTCACAGATACAGATACAGATATGGACATTTGGAGTGCTAGACAGAATGTATGCACACTTATTATTATACAAGGAATCTTTTTGTCCTTTAACAAATCAATTAGCAGTGCTTGTGTGATACTTTTGTTAAAAAAAAAAAAAAAAAAAAAAAAAAGGGAAAGAGAAGAGAGAGCGAGGTGACAGAGAGGCGATACCGATAAGGCATTCTAAGAGAGGCCATTCTGTTTCTCATGCCTCCATCTCACTCTAATTAGACAGACGAGTGTGTGAGCAGAATCCCAATCAGACACAAGGAGGGACAGATGCTTGGTATGTGTGACGGGGTATGCACATGTGTTGGCGTTTGAGGCACTGAGAGAAAAACAGTGGATGATAAAAGCAGAATAACACTACATCAGAGAGGGGAAAAGTAAACAGGATACATGCTGTTCGGTCACATCACAGTGGTCAGCAGGATGCAGCAAGATAGAGTGAGGGAGAGAATTGACAACACGGAATATTTCTGAGAAAACAGGAAGAGGGATTAAGAATAAGAAGAGAGAAGAGAGTGGCATGTGTTGAGCTGTTGATAAAATGTCCCCAACTAAGTCCGTGTTGTGGCCGTGTACAAGGGTCAGACTTGAAGAAGAGACAAGGCCAGGGAAGTAGCAGTCTGCCAGCTTGTTTAGCTTCAACAGCAGCTCTTTATTTAGCAGATTCAAAAGACTTCTAGATAAATAGTAACACTTGACTTCAACCCTGCAGCTTAAGACTGGCATAACCACGTCATAATGAGGTCAGAGTTGCCATGACAGTTAATGTTCTGTAATACAAAAGCTGCCAAAAACAGTGCAAAAGGCTTAGGCAACCTAATTTTTTAAATACAATTTTTTTAGATGATAGATGTTTGTTTTATGATGTCTGCATTTTTGGGTCAGTAAAAACATTTTAGATTTCCAAGCATTAGCTTTCCAAAAAAAATGTAATGTTACAGAAAAATATTTGTATGTCAGTAAAGAAAGTAACATATTACACAATAGACCACTTTTCCAACAAAAAACATATTGAAAGCCATCAGGGGTTATCTGCAAAAGCAAAAGCAAGTGTGACATTCAGAGTCTCCAGGAGAACTGTGCCTGATTCTCCAAGATGCTTAGAAAAAAATACCAACCAATTTCTTTATAAGGCATAACCATGTCATTAGCACGTAGTAGAAGATATAATATACTGTGAGTAGGCATGATAATTTACAGACAGTGTTATTCATGTGCCGTGCATGTATGAATGTCACACTGCAAAGTTTTATCACGGTTCTAAATCAACACCTCATATTGTGTAACCATGTGGAAATATGTTCATGGCACTGAGCCTAAATAACTGTTTATAAATCATTACACAGAAATCTAAATTGAAAATTAATTGACAAGCATTTCAAACAGTAGGTAATTATCTACATGACAACAGCAACCAGGATGAATTATTACTAAAGATAAATGAATTAATGTTATTATTCATAGTGCATTTAAAATTTGTAATTAAAAACAACGAAAAAAGAAAAAGAGTAAACGTCAAACCTGTCTACATAACCAAAACAACAATTATGTATTGCTAGCTTTATGATTCTTAGCAATGTCATTAGAGAACTCATATCCTGTTAGGAAACAATTGTTCCAACTAATGTTATGACACGTCTTATGAGGTCTGTGACATAAAATATAATTAAGGAATATCTCACATATGTTTATTCCACTATCAGCACGGTTGTGATTCGGCTGTAGTCACGAGTGCGATATTGCTTTTATACGACAGTTCCATGAACAATAAATTAATATCGAGTAACTGACACTTCAGACACAGTATGGCCAAATATTTTGTTGATTCTTGCTCCAATGAAAATAGTTCCCAAAGAAGCCACAGCAGGATAGAGCTTCATGTGTTGCCATACAATGCACAAACTGACTGACAGCCTGTAGTAAGTGTAGTAACAGTTTCAATGTAATGAATTTTGCTAGAATTGGAATTTTATGTATGAACACAGACAAGCGGAGTGATACAAACAGTGAAATGTCCCAGTGCTGTCATACTGAATATCGGCACTCTCGGGACTCTGCTTGTCCAATCAAAATAGTGGAACAATCTGTTGTATAATACAGTGGTTAAAATAAAGTAGGGCGATTTGTTAAAGCCTGTTACAAACATATCCATTTTTTTCTCAAGTTGTCTTGCTAGCTAGAGCACCAACTTGTAACAGAGCAACAGTCACAATGCTTGTTGATAACTCCTGTGTAACCATTATTTCTACATTCCGTTCCCTCTATATTTTATTCCATCTTTCATTCTCCTTATTTTACAATTTGTGATCTAGCTTCTCCCTACTACAGTGCACTTTATTTCTTACACACTTTCTACTCTCACTCCATCTCCCTGTGCCTCCCCTGCTGTACTCTCATGCCTCCCAGGGGGGCCTGCCTCACACTTTGGGAATCACTGGTATAGTACAATATATTCTAGAGAATGCTTAGTAAAAGTCTGCTTGTGACATAAGCTGTCATGACAACAAACAATATAGCAGCTACGGTAACACTGCTACACAACTGTCATGCCTCCATATGACATTTGCTATGACGTTTACGATGTGGTTATGTCAGTCTAATGACACAGGGTTCAAGTAAATTGGTACCAAATAAACAAATACTGAATTAATGCCCCTTTTCACACATAGATAATAACGCCCACAGAGCAACTGGACAGCTAGGTGTAAGATATAAAGTGTAAAGCAGTAATAACTGGAAGGCAATTCACACATTGCTATCATAAGACCAAGCTTTGCTTATCGTTTTGTTTTTTGTTTTTATTTCAGTAAATACTGGATGAAACCAATCCCTGTTTTTCCTCCAGTGATTTTGTATGCAGTGGAATTCTTACATTCACTGATATAAGTTCCTTCTTACTGCTACGAGTAAGAAGCTATTTCTTATATCAGATTTTTGACTGTCAACAAAAATTTCCTCACTGTTCACTTTCTGAATTAAAATTAAGAGATGAATCTCACTTTTGGATTTTTTTTTTCACTTTTGCAAGGCATCTACTCTTATTACTATTATTAAGGTTACATCTATAAATTGAGGAGATCTTATATAAGAACATCATAGAGCAAAGAAAAAATAAAAATCAGTTCTTTTCTTTTGTTGTCAGAGATAAATGTAGTGTCAGACACCAAGCAAACAGACTCAGACTAGAGATCTCAGAAACCATTTAGTCATTTAGCAATGGAGAACAGGAAAAGAGAAGTATGTGTAGAGAGAGAGAGATACTGTGAAGGTCTCTGTGTGTTTGAACAGTAGCTTTTACATGAAAGATAGAGTTTACAACATTTCCTTTGAATGCCACTTTTTATGACACCATGTGTACATGTGTAATGGGATCACTTCAGTGAGCAAACTGATCAATTATTTAGTCCTATCAGAAAAGACAAGAAAAACGTTCATAAATATACACTCGCTGACCACTTTAACAGGAACACCTGTATACCTGCCTCAAAGTTTGACATTTTCTGCTTTCTGAGATGCTTTTCTGTACAGCATGGTTGTAAAGAGTGGTTATTGTAGCCTTTCTGTCAGATCAAACCAGACAGGCCATTCTCCATGGACCTCTCTCTTCACCAAGGCATTTGCTCCCAGTTCTCACTGGATGTTTTTTGTTTTTTCTCATACTATTCTGTGTAAACTCTATTGACTCTAGGGAGTGAAAATCTCAGGAGACCAACAGTTTCTGAAATACTCAAACCAGCCTGCCTGGCACCAGCAACCATCTCATGGTCAAAGTCAATGAGGTTACATTTTTTACCCAATTCTCATGTTTGATGTAAACATTAAGTTCTTGACCTGTAACTGCATGATTTTATGCATTGCACTGCTACCATTTGATTGGCTGGTTGGGGAATTGTATGAGTGAGCAGGGGTACAGGTGTTCATAATAAAGTAGCCGGTGAGTGTAATGTTATAATTACTGTGTGTGTGTTTTTTGTTTTTTTTTTGTTTATGCAGCTACATGAAAGTGGAACAGCCAGGAGAGCTTGCCTATAATATATTTCTGCACTTTTCAACCCCATCTGCCACTCGAATGAGGATTTGGCTCTGCCTCCAAGAATGGTCCTTATCTGCTACATACTCATTGTGCCCTAACATGAGCTGGCCTGCTTTACAGCTTTGTTTATTGCCTCACTGGAGACATTTTTGGTGCAAAGCTACTTTAGGAAGAAAATATGTATCTCCATATTTCTCTCACCAAAGCTTTGGCAGTTAGAGCATGTAAGTTTGTTCCAAATTACGTATTGTTCAAATTTTTTCAAACACTTAGCAATCAAACCCAACTATCACAGTGACAATGAAATCAAACATGAATACTAAATATTAGACCTGGCAACACAACTGCTGTAACCGTCCACCCTTTATTTCTTGTTCTAGTCTCTAAACCTACAGTGCTTTTTCATTCACAATTTAAACTAATGAAGCATCTACATTTACATAAACATAATTTCATTTGCATTTTTATACACTATAAATCATCGTCCTTTAAATTTGACTATAATATGCCCCATCATGCAGGCTCTGTTTTCTTGCCAGGGCTCCAAGATAATGCACAGTGAAATATTACCGAATACAAGATTGATATTGAAAAAGCAATAGCAATTGCAATAGATTGCAATAACGCTCTTGTCAGAAACTCTATTTGTCCATGCTGTAATGAATGAGCTGCATGTACTCTAAAGCCTAGCAGTAGATCTTTCATGGCAATGAGAGCAATAGAATTTATCTTTTTATTATTATTATTTTGTACACTGCTTTGTAATGCACTGCTTTGGAGCATCTGTGTTCTGGAAATAGCCCCCTGCTGCTAGTAGAAATAGCCAGTTTACCTTTGGTTTGCTATTAAAGTTTATGAAGTGTACAGAGGAAGCAGTGGAATTTCACACACTGGACAAATCATGAGGGATATTTAACTGCCCTCTGAATCTGTGTTCAGCAGAAATGCATTGCTATCACCCATTATAATAACTCCTACTTCTGTAAATTCATTAGCTTTATGAAATATTTCTGAGATTATCATCTGCATCTGCATCCTACAGAGCCACATACTTTACCACATTGTGCAATCCTTAATTACTTTATGGTTGAAATATTAGAGTACAGCTCTCCTCCTTCATAGTGGTATACTACTGTCATTACCATAGCAGATGATGATGATGATTCATCTGAGTGAAGGTTCTTCACAAGTTTGATTGCATTTCATGATGATGGGATGGCACTACTGAGAACCTCAGTGCTGGATGAGATTTGAGATCAGGGAGGCATGGCCCTGGTAATAGACCTCATCTGTTAACAGCATGCATCTGATTATTGCCTGTATCTTTCTTATGTATTGGTTTTTATGTTGATTTTTTCATTAATTTGTCACCCGTATATATATTTGAAGTACTTTGCTTGCACAACTGATGAAACATTTCTGTCCAAAACATTCTGTTTCTATATTTACTATCATTACTGAAGGACATTGCAGTTATGTTCTGGATATAAAATATATAAAATGTATATATTTATATATAAAAACCCAACAGAAAGTGATTTGGTAAGGTTTTGGGGCACATCAAACCAGCTTCACTGTGCCTTAGATTAGTAGCATAGACTCTACAAGTCTCTGAAAATACATCGGATGGACGAACACCATTCTTCCAAAAGATATTCCCTTAACTGGTGTTTTGGTGATGGTGGTGAAGAGCACTGTCTAACACGTCAGTCCAAAATCTCATATAGGTGTTCAATTCAGTTGATATCTGGTGACCTCAAAGGCCATAGCACATGATTTACATCATTTTCATACTCAACTAACCATTCAGAGAGCTTTCATGCATTGGGGATGGAGACACTGTCATCCTGAAGGAGATCACACACATACACACACACACACACCATCATACACCCACATGAGCTGTATACTGTCCTAATTGCATGTTGTATCATAGAACTCGTCTCAGCCAGTGCAGCCCACGATGTTTTGGAGTGATGTTCTACATGTTTGAGCCAAGATAATGGTTTTGGAGCAGGAATGAACATATATAAACTATTTTTTTGTTTTTATTTATACTATCAAATAAAGTATAAAATTTAAATAAAAGTTCATATACTTTTTCTTTATAGTATCTTTTTTTAAACCCATATTATTTTAAAAAAAATTCTAAAAAATGCTGAAAATTATCCATTTTAATTGCATGAAAACTTTAATTCTATCATGAAGTACATATATCTGCGAGCATCTGCACTCTTTATGTTTCTCCACTCATTTATTCAGGTTTTTCCTTTAATCTGACAGTGTATAAAATACAAATTATACACAAAATAAAATGAATATCTGGTGTCATCCTGTGTTCTTAAAGCTACATCAATTCTCTTTGGTACACTGCCTAAGGAAATTGACTAGAAGGTTGTTCCCCATCTCACAATTCTTCAACAGACTTTATCTGTCTCAAAAGCTTCTGTCTGTGCAGGTAAAATCCCTTGATAATATGATATATTTGAAACTGTTGTCTACTAATATATTTCTTTCTTTAACAGCATAGAAAATATCTACAACATTGCATTATTTGGGGTAAAAATGAATGTTTGGAAATCTTAATTTTGCTTTTTCATATTAACAACACTAATCCAGAAGACATAAAATTAAAAGAAAGAATTATGAAATAAAACACTAAATTTACAATAAAAATTGTATATGTGAAATTATATATTTAACTAGATCCCATGGCCAGCCTGTCTTTTTCAGAAAAAAATAGATTTAACAAGATCTAACTTTTCTGGTACCAGTTATTATATGCAAGAGTGAAACCATGTTGTTTTCCATGAATCTGATCTTCAGTAGGCTATTAATAAATTCTGCTGTCTATGTTGTTAATAAATATATTGAAAGAGCTGTATAATAATTGGTACCAAAAAAATTGGATCTTGTTAAACCTGTTTTTTTTTCTGAAAATGACAGGATGGCCATTGGGTCTAGTTAAATCTATAGTAACTGTAGCAGTTGGCAGTTGGTTAACCTGAGAAGCTTTTCTGTGGCATTCATGCTGAAAAACAGGCCGTTGTTCTCAATAACAAACCCTGCTGTGATCTGCTGAAACAAAGTGTCATTTAGTGTTTGCCTCTCACAATTGGGTAGTGCAAGCAGAGCCTGTGAAAAGAAGCCAAATTAATGTAATGAGCTTTTTTGCTTGATGAGTGAGCGTACTCAATCACCAGCAGAATGACAATAATAAGGCCCTGGGCTTAGAAGCGCATGCATGATAATGGTAAGTAAATAAACGAATACCTGATCAGTGAATAAAATAAAGACAATCAAACCTATAACAGCGTGGGAGAGAAGGGTCCCGCATGGTGTGATTAGTCTCAGCAGGAATTAAACAACATGGCACTGCATAGAGTTAGTAAACAGATATTGCTTCATGTCGGTTCTTCTGTACCATAGATGCCATTATTCCTCTCCTCTTGCTAGCTGTCGCAATTAAAAGATTGGGAGTGCTGATAGTTTGGATCACCTTTGTTTTACCTCATCCAACTGCCATCAAGAATCATTTGTTCCTGTCCTAGTTTTAAGTAAGAGAGCAAGACCAGGCTAAGCCTGAGGATCAGGAAGCCTGGAAGTTTTGACAGAGGATGGGGAAGAGGAATGAATGAGGTAAACAAACAGACTGCGTACAAGCTGCCTGTATTGGAGGATCAAACATAGCAAATAGAATGGTGCTAACATAGAGGCAGACCCTCAGCAGTGCTTTACAGCTTGTGTGTGAGTAAGTCTGTGTGGTGTGTACCTAGGGGCCAGCAGAATTGGGCATGCACAGACACTGGCCTATCAGCACTATGAAACCACGCAGACCTTGGCACTTGCCAACAAAGGACCCAAATCTCCTGGAGTGGCACGAGGCTGATAGGAGGGCAATAAAGACTCAGTAGCCTTATGCCAGCTGTCTCTGAGTCACAGAGCAGGCAGAGGAGGAAGTGAGAAAGACGAAAGCAGAAAGGAAAATAAATGAGAGTGGAGAAAAGCAATGTAGTGAAATGAGTGGAGCCAAGTGCTTTAGACTTAAAAACTTGAGGAGAAGGTCTTCACTCACAGCTCTGCTGGAGTTGTTTACGGTCAGATACAGTAGGTGTCTACATAACTCAGACTGCCAAAGCTTTTTGAGCTCATAAAGGTGTTAAATATTCCCTAAAGGTCTGCTCATTTTTAAGCAACACGACAAAATAAAATAGCTATGGCATCATATAGTAATGCATCAGAGGTTGTGCAGTGATTAGTAAGGACTTAGAGTGGCTAAATTTAAACACTTGACCTTTGAAACAAACCTACATACTTTAATCTGTTAATTAGTCAGGCCAAGTTGAAGAAAAAAGCTGCAGAGAAGAAAGAAGAATGTGTTTTCTAAGCAATTTGCAGTGTTCTTTTTTTATTGATGAAAACAGGTATGAAAAATGTTCGTCAACAACCAAAAACTATACAATAACTAAATAATAATTCATCCTTCTATTAAAAATGTGACAAATATAATCAAATTTCTCTCAGTTAATAAAAATGAGATGAACATGTCAGAACCAGTTGATAGGACAACACCCCCAAGTCAAGATGGTGAAAGAAGGAATTACAACCCTCACCTTCACATTAAATCAGTTTGTTGTGCCGGCACTCAGGGTAGGTTATGGATATGGTTGGGGGCTGCTAACTACACAGAGTCAACATGGGCCTGATGGTCACTGTGAAGATGAAAACCTTGAACAGCATCCAACTTTACGTTACTGAACAGCTATATTTTAGGACCACACTGCTCAGCCCATTGCAAGGGATTGTAAGGAGCTAAATGCTGGACTGACAATAGTCTGACCGGTCCAAATTTAATTTAGGAATCTGGCTGGCCACCTTGCATGAAACCGCCACCACACAATGAACTCAATATTAGGGGTTGGGGTTGCCCAGAGGTCCTGCACACATATTGGCAGAGACTAGTGCTTGCTCTAGTGCCTCAAGCAGATAACCGTCCTGACTGCTCTTTTGAAATGGAGGACAAGAAGTCCAAACTGGGATGAGCTATGATGCAGACTGCCTCAGATAACTGTGGCGTCATTAAAACAAGGTAATAGTACCGGTTTGATGACAGTGCAACTGAGATTCAGGTATCTCTAAAGGACAAACACAGAGCACTTAAAGTCCTTCTTTCTAACCTGCAGTCCCCAGCCCTCCTCTTACAGTGGAAAGCAACCCGCAATGAGACACAGATGAAACTCAGATTCATAGAAAATCGAGTGGTGTCTCACAAAAGCACAGGACATTCAAAGCTACACAAACAACACCCAGGCTTTGTACTCTGCTGTTAAAACTCTATATGGCCCTCAAAAATGAATCACCACCCCAGTTTGGTCAGTTGAAGGCTCAGCACTCCTCAAAAAGTAAAGTCTGGATCTCATCGCATAGGGCTGAGCATTTGAACACCATCCTCAACACATATTATTCCACCAAAACATCAGCCTTGTCCTCTTGCCCATATCTCCCAAAGGCCCTCTGTCTGGATAAACCACTGCACTGCACAGAACTTCTGTCAACTATAAAAAGACAAAAACAATAGGAGCATTGGCCCTGATGGAATTCCTACAGAGCTTTTTAAAGTACTGGTTACATCCCCTACCCGTCAAGTTCGTAACAGCACATGGGGCATCGGAAAACCTTCCCCAACAAAGAACACCATCACCATGTATCTGTGGCAGTCTGGGAAAATGTGTTGGATGTTACTGTGGCTGAATTCTGCCAAATAGCCAAAAAAAAAAGAAAGAAAGAAAGGAAAATTGGGGTTTAGTCCATTTTTTTCACCTATAACATACTTTGACACCCCAGCTTAACTTGATTTAACTGATAAGAGTAAGAGTAATAGAAAACAAAAAAGTCATTTTGTTTCATCAAATCATTTTTTCAAGTAGTTCGAGAACAAGATTTCAACATTGGTGTGTTTAACTATTTAAAAATCGATTCATTAATTGATTAGTGATTAGTCTAAGGGTTTAGCAGTTTATCAATTGATTATTGCACAGTACATGGTTCTCCATACACAGTTGAAGCCACCAGATGTTTGCTCGTCACAGTTGCTGTATTTGAAACTGCTGTAGAGAAGCAGCTGGCTGTGGGTGTTGTAAAAAAAAAAAAAAAAATCCACAGTGTGCAGTACACCGGTGCTCAGGAGTAGATGGAGCAGATAGAGCATAACATTAAAAAACACAATAGACCTGCTGAAATAAAGAATATTTGCCATCTCTTTTTCCTTTTAAAAAGGATAGAAAATAGAAAATTGCCATATAAATGACTGCAATTTCAATACATTGTGCAATTTCACCTGCACTACCTAGACACATTTTTATGATAATTTCCTATTTTTTATGTATTTGTTTGGTTTTTTTCTGCATTTCTATGCTTGGAACGTCATCTGAATGTGATAGTGAAGTGAGCTAGTATATGCGTAACTAAAAAAGATGGATGAAATGTCTTTTGTTACATTTGTAAAGTGACTATTGAGGAAAATCACAAGAGGGAAAATAGTGGCAAGTGTCTGGATGTGTTCAATCTATTCGTCTTTTTTGTTTTTGCTCTTTTCCCAGAAGTGCCTGCAGCAGGGTATGTACACAGAAAAAGTATTTAAGTAAGATAGTGTATTGGGAATTACTCAAAGTTACAATATACTGCCTTTAGAAGCCTTTCTGTTCAGTCACACAGTGTGTACCCGGCTCTTCAGTGACCTGAAATAAATTCATAAATGCATTAAAAAGTTTAAAATGTGGCAGTATTTTCATTTAGACATTTCATTTGCTCGTAGCAATGCTCGTTCATTTATTTTAATGCAAATATATTATGAACATTGAACACTAAGATCATGGTGTGCAGTGAATAGTAAATGGATCTATGGGTTCATAAGCAAAGGGGAGAAGGGTAGTGAGAATGCTTGCTGTTTTTTTAGGCTCTTTAAGATGCTAAAGCTCTGTAGATATCTTTCTCCCAAATCTTTGAGGAATTGAGAGTCAGAGCCCCTCAAATGCATCCATAAACCCATGTTTTGGTGTCTTTCCTGCACTTCACTTTCTCTCTTTCTGCTCTTCCTGGCCTGAAGCTGTGACCAGGGAATAGAATTTCAAATGAGCAATTCTACCTTGCACTGCTCCTCAATGATTCCCTCCCTGATGGACTTCATTTTTTCATTCCTCTGTCCTCTCTGTCTTTCTCCTCTGGCCACTGCTGCCAGTCAACAGCTAGATTTTCGATGACCTCTCCCACCCTTGTTTTTCATGAGCATGCGGCCATCTCATCAGTGTCACCCAGCAGAAGCCCAATTAGCAGTGCTGACATGACCTTTTCTCAGGATTCTGCTTACCTTCTGACGAGCATTTCTTCCAACTCCACTCTTCTTTCTTCCCCATTATCTGTTCTCTGTTTACCCTTCCTTTCCACTCAACTGCATTAACCTTTTCACACAAAGTCAACATTTGGCTCTGCGCATCTTTCAAGTCATCAGACTTGAAAAGATCTCAGAGTGTGAAAGAGAGAGAGAGAGAGAGAGAGAGAGAGAGAGAAAGCGAGAGATCTTGCAATGCTCTTTACAGAACATTTTTAAGATATTACCTCCAAGCCTTTCCTTTCACCTAACCATCAGAACAGGTCCAGCAGAGCATGGAAGTCTAGATCTCCTCTGTATAGCTAGTGTGTTGGTGGTAATTATACAGCGCGTTGCATGTGATAATCCTGGTTTCCCTCCCAGTCATATGGGATTAATGTGCCATTTGTCTCAGTTAGCTGGACATCTGAACAGTTGCTCACTGCCTGTGTGGCCCAGTCAACACAAACTCATCCAGACCCAGTGCCATACAACTCTCCATGCCATTGCATACGGGATCCTGCTTAATATCTCCTATGTTAAAACTCTACAGCCGATACTAACTTTGTTTGCACCAGGGTTCACTGTCTTCCAGTTTAGATGTGTGCGGACTTCCACTCCCATCCGCTCCCCACTCTGATCATTCCACCCCCACAGAAAGTTTGGCCAGTCCTGCCCACTCCCACAGCTATTACTTTTGTTTGTAATATTTTCAAACAGACTTAGCTGGTTTTATTCCCAAAATATATTTTCCCAAATTAGTCCTTTAAAACCACAGCAACTCTGGCCAGGATAAACAATTTACTGAAAATGAATGAATGAACATTGTGAAAGCATCATGCAGTGCCACGTGAACCACCCGCCGTGTCCAATACACTCATGTTAATCAGCATGGTCTTTCTTTGTCCTGAGAGTTTCATATCTGTCCACCTGCTCCTGCCCACATGATAGTAAAAACTGCCCGACATTTTTTGGGTCTCCTGGGATCCCAGTACTGATGCACACCTCCTGATACACATTCTTTTTTAACCAGGCTCTAAATTTAGGAGAGGAAGTGGAGCATAGTCTGCAGTTAGGCAGGGAATTAGTTGGGCTGGGTCCAGTAATGAAAGATTGGAAAAGTCACTCTTAGCCTTAATATTGTTAGTTTCCGTTTCGGATACATCAACAATAACATATCAACTGTCTCAAAACAGCCTGCACCCTCAAGGAAGCATACAGGGACACTACGCCCAAACCACTTAACACACATGTGCCTCATTACTCATTAATGCCATACCAGTGGAACCCCAAATTTGCTCTCCCGGATAAATGAAGCTTCAAACGCACCCTCATTGGCTGAGCAGTACCCAGGTGGCATGTTATGCTTTATCAGGTTCCAGATCATTCTATTCTCTCTCTCTCTGTCTCTATGGTTTAGCCCATGCATTTTCTCTCACTCTCGGCCCCTCTCTTTCTCTCCACTACACCATCACCCCTCTGTCAGTAGCCATTTCCCATTATTTTTCGGGGCTTATCTCCCATTCTCAGGCTTCCAGAGTCGACAGGGTGTCACAAAGCATATGGCACATGTCCTACTCTCTCTACCCAGCAGGAAGCTATATACATGCTGGCTAATGTTTATATAAATCGCTGATTGAGCATATGAGGGCGCAGATTGCAAATGATCTACAGGGCTTTATGTGTGCGGGGCCATCCGTCAGACCAGGCAGCTTTATTTACACCCCTTGCTGCCGTGACTGCGAGCCAAACTGACACACCACTCTGTTTTTTGAGCTAGAATAATAAACCTCACAACAAGAAAGGTTCAAGGGCTTTAATTTTTACCCGGAAAGCCATCTGTCGATGCCAGGGTCACCTGATGGGAGGGTAAAACTATGTTGATGTTGTTTTATGGCTGGTGCCAGAAAACCAATGAGCCACACATTCAGCTGCTCACACACACAAACATCTCATGGATAAAGAGACTCACACACCACCCAGAACAATCAGCTTTACTTACGCACCATGGAGCTTTATATTAGTACAAGATGTTTAATGCATAACATGCAGTAGTCTATAACTATCTCTAGATGATGATTTATTGCTAATAGGTTGATGTGATGGAGTTGCTGCTCAATTATTTTGCCTTAGCTTACATTAGACACCAGACTTGCTCTGAGCACATTTAGTGTTACCTATATTGTGTCCCTGAACACATACACTGCAGGCTAGGTAGACTGTGTTTACAAACACGATTGGACAAGGAGGAGGGTGGGATGTAGTCGGAGACAGAGTCATACAGTCACCAAGCAGCTGTTGAATTCTGCCAGCCTGCACCTGCTATTTATTGCAGCACTCACTGGGAGCTATGCGGGGAACCTGCAAACTGGGTCAAATTTTATTCATCTCTCTCTCCGTCTCCAACTCTCTCTCTCTGTCTCTCTCTCTCGTCATCTCTTCTTTCACACACAAACACTCACACTTTCATCTTACCTGTCATTGGTGTTCTATCAGTCCATCTATTCTGTCTCTCCCACTACTTCTCTTTCTCCTGCTCCCTCTGCCTCTCCCTTTCTCTCCCTCCCACTCCGGATACTAAAAAGTGAAATAGGAAAGCAGTTTGGAGCAGCTCCACTAATAAACAGCTGGCCAGACACCCCACGAGCTTCATTAGCAACTATCACTGTGATTCAGGAATCACATTAAACATAATAAATGTGTCAGGCTTCTCAAGGGTCCATGTATGCAAACACGCACATGTGCACATTCTCAACCCCTGCTGAGAGGCCTCTTCTTCAGAGACACTCATGCACCCTCAGCACCAGGATTTCTGGATGGATCTTTAGAGAAGAAAGTAATGAAGGGCATTTGTGTGTATGTGTGCAGTCACAGTGCAATTTCTCTTTAAAGCTGTGCGTCTTAACGACTCCCACATCAAGCAGAAGCCCAATCCAGGCTTCCTCTTCCATCTTTTTTTCTTGCTACTGCCCCAGGATGCCTCCATACAGCCAGAGAAGTTACAGGCCTACAGGTTTAGTTTACAACTCTCTCTTCTATGTGCTATCTGTCCATCCACAGTATCATCTTCATTAGTCTTTATTCTCACAAACCGCAAAGGTACTATATGAGAAGGTCAACATAATAAAGAAGCTCCTACACTTCTGGAAGATGCTTCTCCACAATATGAGCTTTCATTAATACCTGTCTCCACTCATCCTGATATGTCCACTGAATTATTACCGTACCCTTGAAGTGCCAACACACACCTTGAAGTACTGACATACTAATATTGACCTATCTCTTAACGAGGCAACCCTTTATCTTCTATTTCATTCACATAGGCCTAGTCAACACAATTCATTTTGAAAGTGCTGTATTTATGTTTTGGCCACACCAGCAGTTTCCTGTCAATAACGAAACATGAAAATGATTGAAAATGGCATGCTGGGCGTATACACGGGCTATATTAGATGTTTTATGTCATTAAAATATCTAATATAGAAAACAGCACAGGGTTCTGTCCTCTTAGAATTGCAGAGATCACATGATAATCATATTTAAAAAGGTTACGTTTGCCCTTATCCATACAACAGAGTGAAAACTGTGTTTTAAGATATATGCCTCTGGAGAGTGGATTCAAAAAATACATTTTCATTTAAAAAAAAAAACAGCAGGATGTTGTGGCTGGAAAGGCAAAAAAATTAATTAATTAAAAAATGTGTTTTCAAATTTACTCGTGTTAGTCTGGACTAGGCCATAACACATTTGTACTAGAAAAGTATCACAAGCCAGCATAAAAATTAAGAACAATTAAACAGAAAAAAAGTCAACAATAATAATCAATGGGAAAAAAACAAAAATACAAGAATAGGAAATATATGTAAGGAATTTAAGATAATCTTAAACAGATAATCTTAAAAAGATAATCTTAAATAAAGAATCTAAAATAATTTTGAGACTTTTCTTCCACCTCCACCACTGGTACAGGCTCAGAATTCACTGCGACCCTGACCCAGATAAAGCAGTTACTGAAGATGAATGAATGAATATATTAATACTAATGTGCTAAAGCATGTACTGCATCACATGTTAACAAGAATTTGTAGTCAATCCAAGATTTTTACCAGAAGCCAATGTAAGGTGCATATAATGGTTAAATATGGTCAGTCTTCTTAGATGTAGTAAAGAAGCAGTGTATTGAAACAGTCCATGCTGCAAGTAATAAATTAATTTTATCAGTATCTTGCATAGTCATCATATTTCTAAGCTTGGCATTCATTTCTAATTGAAAATAAGCAGTTTTCATCTAATCACTATCTTAAAAGCAAAAAGTAATAATTAACAGTTGTACTCATTCAAATATAATGGTATATCTTCATCATCATCATCATCATCATTATCGTTTAAAAAAATGGAAATGTATTTTAGGTTTGCAGATAATATTACTAAAAGATAATATTTAGATAAAAAATAAAAACAGTAGGGGCCCTAGTACAGAGCCTTGAGAAACACCATGATCTGTGCACTATAAGAACAAACCAATATTTACACTGACATACTGGTCAGCCAAATACCGCCTAAACCAAAGCAAGAGCCTGATCACTGATTTAGTGCAGTAAGTTTCCAAGCCCATCTAACAAGATATTGTGATCACCTGTATCAAAAGCAGTACTTCGATCTAGGAGAACAGGTGAACAAAGTAATATATTAACTAGCTAGCAAGAAGTCATTTATCACTCTGACTAATGCAGTCTCAGTGGCAATATTACAAATACTACCATACACATTGGAACACATATTGAGTTTGTATTGTTTACTTTTAAACTACTGTTGATTTGCCTATTTTGATTTATGCTTCATTTAAGTTGTTTGAGTTTCTTTCTTTCATGAGCTTATGCCAGTGCTGCTGATTCTCCTGGCAGAATCACCAGTTTTAATCAGCCTCACCCTGTGCTTTGAATCCTCCAATGTTTGGATGAATTTTTCAATGTTTTTCATTTTATTATCCCCGTTTTCTAGCTAGTTTGTTTTGATCAATGGGAGAAAACAATTTTACATTCAATGGCAAAGTCAGAAAACCAGATTTCTAATTAGCCATTCTAATTTAACTATGTGGATATTTAGGTATAACTGGTAATACAGAATAACCTAGTTCACCAAGAAACTTGGAAAATGAATTATATTTACAATATACTGTACACAATATTATTTTAGTTATGTATTTGTAACATAGGTGATATGAAAACAATATAGCCGCAGTTTTGCACCATGGTTTCTATTTTTTTTATTACAGTTTATTCATTATTAGTGTCGCAGAAATAATTAAATTATGTTTATAATTTGTATTTAATCTTTGGATTTAAGGAGTTATTAACCAGCCACTCTCACATTGTAATACGACCCTAAATTCTTGCTTTATTAAAGGCAAGTGCACTAATAGGGCAAATCTGTTAAGCCTATAGATAAAAGACTCATAGACATTGTTAGTGTCATTAGGATAAGTACATTTTGTGGCTACAAGTGGCTAATTAGAGTGATTAAAATCAAGGCCATTTCCAATTATATCTAGATAGTTTTCAATAAAATAGTAACAGAAGAAAGACCCACAACAGTTTCTTATGCCTCCACTTATGCCTGTTTATTACTTAAAACATCAGATTTGCTCATTGTCAAGTATTTAAAATTAATCCATTGCTTAAAGGTTTGACTGTCAATGTATAAATGGATTGGACAGCCATTAAAGCTCCCAATGCACTGCAGCAGAGACATGCCCCCGCAGTACAGACACCCCTCTGCTGTACAGACACGCCCCTGCAGTACAGACACGCCCCCGCAGTACAGATACAGCCCTGCTGTACAGACACGCCTCTGCTGTACAGATACAGCCCTGCTGTACAGACACACCTCTGCTGTACAGACACGCCCCTGCAGTACAGACACGCCCCCGCAGTACAGACACGCCTCTGCTGTACAGATACAGCCCTGCTGTACAGACACGCCTCTGCTGTACAGATACAGCCCTGTTGTACAGACACGCCTCTGCTGTACAGATACAGCCCTGCTGTACAGACACCCCCCGGCTGTACAGACACACCCCGGCTGTACAGACACACCCCTGCAGTACAGACACACCCCTGCAGTATAGACAAACCCTGCAGTACAGACACACCCCTGCAGTATAGACAAACCCTGCAGTACAGACACACCCCTGCAGTATAGACAGACCCTGCAGTATACACGCCTCTGCAGTATAGACAGGCCCTGTAGTATAGACACATCTGCAGTACAGACACACCCCTGCTGTACAGACATGCCCTGCAGTCCCCCCTCTGTAATACAGACATGCCCATGCACTTCAGGAGTACAGACCCACCCCTGCAGTACAGCCACGCCCCTGTGGACTTCTCCCATAGTTCATGCATGCCCCTGCAGCACAGACACACTCCCATAGTACAGACCCACCCTGAGGTACAGACACACTCACATAGTGCAGACTCACCGTGCAGTACAGACACACTGCCATAGTACAGGCCCACTGATGCAGTACAGATCATGTCATTTAACCAAAAGGAAAAGCATGTTCGTGAAGCACTGTGCAGTCTAAAACAGAGGGGTGCAACAATGGCAATAACAACCATTGTGTGTGTCTGTGTGTGTGTGTGTGTGTGTGTGAAACATATCTGCCCAAAACATATCTGATTCTGTATTTTATTTATGTGCAATAAAGATTTTCTTCTCACAGATATCTCACAGTTTAACTGACAGCTCAAGTGTTATGGTCAGTAAGAGAAAGGGCTGTATGCTTGTGCATTTTCACACACAGGCTTGTCACAATCAAGCATTACAGTAGTACCAGACCGTCCCTCCAGACACACCCTCACACTCCTGCAGTACTGCCAACCTCGCCTTCTGTTATATAGCCGCATAGGGACTTGTCTAGCAGCACTGTTGCACATCTGTTCTGGAAGAGTTGGATACCAATTAAAGAGAGGCCACCATGCTTAGAGGAGCCGCTACACACATACACACAGAGACAAAGTGCTGGCCCCTTTTCCAGTGACTGGACCCCTCTCATCAATATTTCTTCAGCAGGAGGGCAGGGATCCAGTGGACAGCCAAGGCTTCCTCGGTGGCATGCGCTCTGGCAGCATTCAACACCATTTTCCTGCTTTCTTCCCAAATGCCTTAAGTCTGTCTCACTACAGCACACAAACATACCCTGTCTCATCACACTCACAGATTTATAAATTGAACATTGGATCATGAATAATCAGAATGATTTAATTTCCATTTACCTCAAACCAATCTGATTTGGCTTTTTGCGTGCAAATGTCTTGGTGTCTTTAATGCAGTGAGTAAGAGATAAAATCATGAGAGTTGAGATCATGAGAGAGAGAGAGAGCTCACTGTTACAAAGTGGACACAACTTATCTTTACAGTCTCTCTGTTCTCGGCTCTTTACTTACTGCCCAACCGAGGCTCAATCTAATAACTAAATCCTCTTTTTCATTCTCCCCCACTCACCCCCTTTTTTTTCTGATTTCTCCTCTGATGAAATTCACTGTCATGTCCTTCCTGTTACCTCATTCTCTACATAAGCATTAGGGATACACACTGTAATAGATTTTATACCAGCGTGGTGTTAAATTCTCGAATCAGAAGGTGTGCATTCATTTTCTAAAACAGCTGGATACAACAATCGTTCCAGCTGTAACATAAATGATAAGTTTATGTTAATTGCAGCTCCACATAATTTAAGTCTAATAATAAACAGATTTTAAAAAAGCATGTTCTTATTTAAAAAAGAAAAAAGTTTAAGACGTTTATGGAACATTTATGGAAGGAGTCTCTAGTTTCAGTCAAGTTTTCCAATATGGGAAAGTCTTCAGAACAGAAGTGTTTGCATTGCATTTCCAGTTTTTCACTGACTTATGGAACGACTGTTTATAGCTGCTGTAACATAAGTGATAACAGGAACTGATTTTTTCGTGGACGATCCATAATTGTTACATTAAATGTGACTGTAAATGGTTAGAAGGTGTGATGTGTCATTCATTAAAAAAATTAACAGTGGCATATTGCTGTTTTATTCCTTAGGCTACATTAGACTATAATACATAAAACAAGATAATAGAGATGAGAGCTGGAGGGTTTTATTTTCCTTTTTCTTTTTATTATACGTGAACTTCTTCTCTCAACCCTCTTATAATTATCCTTTCCAGACTGGACTCCTCTTGACCAGCAGTAAAAACATGGATGAAATTTTCTCATATAAAGAAAATTGATTGCTTTGCTTCCTCCCGATAGAGAAACACTGCCTATATATTATCCACTATACATTCTCATGAGCATTTATATGTAGTAATATGCTTGCCGTGGTTAAATAATTTAAAAAAAAAATGAAGTCAGTGTAATAAAAGTGAAGAGTCAGCTCCAGTTGAGGCAGAAGAAGTAATTCATTCTGATGATTTGTAGTAGAGCACAGTCAATGATGCACTCCTGCTGAACACATATTAAGAGTGATAGATTGCTCTGTGATGAAGTGCATGTGTGGCGAGGTTTAATCAAGACCACATACTGTGTACGTGTCCTATATGATAGAATATATAAGGATACTGTTGCTTGTATGTATGCATGTGTGTGCCTGTGTGTGAAGCTGTCACACTTTCATGGCAGCTCGAAACCTGGATGAATCATTCGGAGGCGGGCTGACGAGCATGGAGTCGGCATCTTGTTCGAGAAGAAAAGCGACTTTGTTTATCATCTGATCTGTTCACATTATGTCCGTATGTGTGGCAAACCAGACTTATTACTGACAGCGACAGGTGCTGCAGGAGAACTTGTCAGAGCAAGACCATGTGAGCAGTTCTGTTATCATCAGTTCCATCCACGCTTCTCTGTAAGCACATACTCCAGCATGGTCCTGCTTTTGATTTACAGCAAAAACTCTACAGTCTCTCACAAATTCACTTTGGCTTCTGCTCCAGAGACAGCACTGTGACCCATTTGAATGAAACCAGGACTGTCAGCAAGCTAAATTTCCCAGAACAGGCGTTCATAAAATAACATTCGCAAAATAACACTCTACTTGTGTACATGCCTGAATCAGCCCTGTAAAATAGCACAGATTTGATCCTATGGATCTTATGGCACTACAATTAGCTCAAATGATGTGTGCAGAAACTGCACTTCGATGGCATTGATTGTTTTAGCACTACTTGCTCCATTTCACCCTGCCATTGCATAAACAAACATTTCAAAGCCATTCTAAATGTCAGCTGGAGATTGTGAAAGCGACACGTAAATACTGATGGCAATAATGCTGCACACTTAGCCACCATTTATCTATAATGCCACACCTCAACTTATTGCGTATTATATTCAGAAAATCCCGGCTAGAATTTCTCCTCACTGCACACCAGCACTGTTAGGTTATTTTCTCTCAGCATGACACAAACGCTTCATCTCAAACGGCATCAATACCATATTTTCAGTACAAGTACGAGGGCATGTTTTTTGGTGTTTGTTGATACTGATACTGAAATGAGTAACCTACTTAATGTTCCCGGGTTAATTAGCGGCCATGAAAAGTGCATGTGCATGTCTACTCACATCCACTACAAGTTCTTTATAATGTTAGCTAGTTGATTTTAAATGAAGTGCAGAAGAGTGGGGATTTTTGTAACTGCTGAAAAGTGCTTCTGTATTGTAGGTGCAATGTATCTTAGGTATCTGTAGGTAAAATGTTTCTTTGCATATGAATCACTTGTTGTGGTTGATTGTAAAAACAATTTACTGGATAAGAGCTAGGATTGGGAGTTGATAACATAATATCTGTATATATTTTGCTAAATTATGTTACAATATGATTTTCTGAAATATTGTGGATATCGTGATATTTTTTAAAATAACTGGAAACAGCTGATGTTACAGTTGTTTACATTAAATCTTTTAGCTTTCAAATTATAAAATATTAAAAAGATTTTCTCCTTTTCAGTGTTAAATATAATTTAAATATTAATCACAGTGTAAAATATAAGCTTGCCAGCATTTGCTTTGGTTGGCGTTGGTTGCTGCCGTGTGCCTCTAACAGTGAATTCTGAGTTTTATGTTGAAGATGTTTTATCAGGTTACTTTTATTGTAGGAAGATGCTGTAGTTTGTCCTCTCGATATTTTCACAGAGCACAGTTTGCAGTTTGCTTTTGATTGCCATCATTAATTGTGAAATAAGTCCAGATTTCATGTTGCGTGCTCACTAGCGTGACATTGTACACTAGGCTTAGATCACATAGTATCACATGCTAACAGATGTTAGCATTGGAGCACTGTATGAGTAAATGAGTAAGGTATTAGTCGGATAGCTGAAACCCGATAGTATTGATGCAGTATGTAGTTCCTGATTTTTGTACTGTAGACAACACAGGAACAACCCAACCCAATCACTCAAGGTGCCCGCCATTTAGCAACATTTAAAGCGAAGCACTCTGTGATGCGCCTTCAGCTACGTAGAGCAGGCTGAAACTGCTGACCACAAAAATCTCTACAATTAATTTTTCAGCAGTTTTAGTAATAGTGCATGACATCGCACTAAATATTTCAGTATGTACATAATACTTACACTTAAAGTATACAAAGTACACCATTTGTGATGTGGTTTCAGTTTTATTTAACACCACTAATAGCACTTTGACAGGCCAGGCACTGCATTCTACATTGCTGTCCCCTTCCAGCCACACACAAATACACACAAACACACACACACACACAAGAAAATTTGTATAATGGGCCCAAACACAGCTACTGTCTTGATCTGATTTTCTAATCTCATTAGTCTCACTTCTCTACCCTCTTTGTGACATGCAGGAACTTTTGCGACAGGTTGAGAGTGTGAATACGTTGATTTGCCTTCCTTAATGGGCCCCAAAAAAACTGCAATAAATATAAACAAGCATGAGTGTGCCTGCTACTGCCAATAGCAAATGAGGCTCAACATCTTCCACACAGAAGGGGTAGGTGACTATGTGACTCTTGACATTTAAGCAGGAGGTAAAATTACTCATAAGTGTTTTATATAAACAGCAGCCATGTAATTATCAGGCCAGTTATGCTTGCTTCCTGCATCAGCTCAGTGTGAACCTCAGTCATGCATTAGCATGGGAGCGAGAGAGAGAGGTGCAGGTGTTAAAGGCTGAAAAGGCTAGTTTGGTTTGGCATTTATAGATTACAGGAAATGTTAATGCTGTGTCAAATGCACAAGCACCACATAAAAGAAGTCGACGAACAGCAAGAAAGGTTGAATCACCGACAGAGAAGTGGATGATGCAAAAAGAGAAAATCTGAGGTGTGAGCCATTACGGAGCTTGTGTTAGATCTGAGGTGAAAGCAGCAGTTTATATGAGTTATATGAGCAACATGTTGCATTTTTCAGCACAACCAACAGGGTTGTTTAATGTTAGTATTTGAAGAGAGAAGAAAATGTGATTAGCCATGCAGCAGATTGGATAAAGCAGTCAAAGCATTTCACCCATGCAATTCATTAAGGACAACAGAGAGAAGAACCAACAAGCTGCCAATAAGTGTTTGCATCCATTATAAAAAATTTTTTTTAAAAATCATCAGATCAGCAGCTTAGTGTTAGATGCTAATATGTAATCCATTGAGCTGGCAGAGTCAAAGTGTTAATAACACATTAAAATGCTACATGCTTTGAACACATGTTCCTAGTTTGAGCCTTTAAAGCATACCTAGCCCTTTCTAGGCTGTGTTGTTCACAAATCACCTGCTATGACTGAATTATGGAAAAGCTATGGGTACTTTAAACAGACATTAGTGAGGAACCATATTTAATTTGGGATTAGATGGATTGGGAACTGCAGTTATATGAGCTGACCATAGTGAAATCAGAACACAGACATTTCAGAAATGTAGTAAAGTAGCAAAGTAGTGAAACTTTAACGAATGTTTCCACATTTAGCGCAGCTAGTGAAAAGGCAGCGATTATGGGCTAAAGAACATTCCGTAGCCAAATCCTGGAAAATTCCGGAATATTCTAGGACACAGTTTACCAAATGCTGCAGACTTCGCACATCATGTTTGCTGGGCAGATTTTGGGCAGATTAATGACAATTAACCTCACAAAACAACATGCTTATCTTATTGGAATGATTTGACAGCACTAATACAGTTTATGGAGCTTTCTGCACTTGTGACTCACATTCTCCTTTGTTGATGGTCCTACATGGATACCCTAAAGACTTCTTCGCAAAAATAGTCCCCGTGACTCACCCTTGCTTCAGTGCATTATCTCAGCTGGATACTGTAGCTTTATACCAGCTGATGAACTGCTGATGTAATCATAAAGACTGTCCTGTGCTCATCTCAGGACTCTTATTCACAATAGACTCATACTGAACATCCTTTCAACACTCTTCTACACCTGTATACTGTAATGATTTATAATGATTCATAATCTCACTATTCAGGAGAGGACGGATTCCCTTTCGAGTCTAGTTCCTCCTCCTCATGTCGTCTCAGGGAGTTTTTCCTTGCCACTGATGCCTCTGGCTCGCTCATCTGGATTCTAAATCTACACATGGATTTACGTAAAGCATTTCATTTTATTGGGTACACTGTAAAGTGCACTTTTTATTTATACAATTTCTGATTGTAATCTTTTGCTGTTCACAATTTGTCCCCTTTTATTCCCTCGTGTGATAGAGATGTACCACCAAAAGGTCACTGTTGACAAGATATTATTTTGGTGTTGGGCCTTTCTCAGCACAGCAGAGGCTCTGACATGATAGCGGCATTTTAGTGTGTGTTATCAGTGTATCAGTCACTGCAGCATTGCTGGACTTTTTAAACTCTGTGTATACTTACTTACTGGCCACTTTATTAACCAGGATGGAGTAGAGAAGGGTATAGAAAATATAACGAAGGGCCACATTTAGTGATTGTATGTTGTTGTCACAAATCTCCCCAAAGTGTTATGGTTTGCCATGTGCTCATGTTTTTTTTTTTTTGGTTTCCATTTTGGTTCTCTGATCATATTCACCCGTTTTGTTTTAGCCCTTGATTTTTTGTGGGTATTTATGCCCTGTTGTGTCTGTGTACCTTTGTCTCATTCAATGTTGTTGTGTCTTATAGTCCCTTTCAGTCTAGGTGGTGATTCCTTGGTCCTTATTTTCTAGTTCCAGGTTTCCTGGTTTTTGTTCTTATTCATTTAATAATTTCTGTTTCTGATTCTGATTATGGATTATCCTAGTTTTTTGCAGCCTGCCTGCGTACTGACCTTCACAATGGACTTTGACAATGTCTCTTGGTTTGCCTACAATAAAACATTCACCAAGCGCTTGTGCTTGTGTCCCGCCTCGTCTCACAACACATTACACCTACACAGTGCACTTAGATGGTAGGTTTACCTAAATGTAGGTATCATGGAGGTGTCTAGTAATCTGGCAACCGAAGGTGTATATAAATATAGAGTAGCATCTGAGGCAGATATTGCAACTGGAGTGAGAAAAGCTTGCATGGGTAGTGAGATAGAGACAGCCTCTGTCTGTGTAGTGAAGCCTGCCAGCATCTTCCTGTAGCACGCAGACCTTGACAGGGAATGAACACACTCACATACATGCACACCCACACAATGTTCCAAGAAAAAAAACAAAACAGAAAAAGCTAGAATACAGCACATAGAAAAATGAAAGGAGCATTCACTTGAAATAGACACACACACAGACACAGACACTCCCACACACTGCTTTTGTTATGCCCTGCTGTATATGGATGATGTGATTGTGCTGACCTCTGGTGTGATCAGTGCTGCCAGTCTTCTTTCTTTTCAGCAGGACTTACTGCATGATCACAGAAGTTTGCTGCAGAAGCACTTTTACGGAGCGAAAAGGTCAAAACATTTTTGGGTGCCGCACTCGGACGTGATTGCTGTGGACAGCAGTCTCTTTGATGTGAGGAATGCAGAGGTTAATCCGAAATCATCTTTTTTTCATTCTGCTGAAACCCGCATCTCACTTTCAAAGAATGAGGGACACATGTATCATACATGATCAGTCCGTCCTTCTCAGATAAACCACATTAATAACGTGATGTGCTGCAGCAAACGTGCTTTAAATGCAAAATGGCTGTAATACTTTAATGCATAATACTTAGTACTTTACTGGCAAAGTAAAGCAGTGTGTGTGTGTGTGTGTGTGTGTGTGTGTGTGTGAGGGAGAGAAGAGAGAGAGATAGAGATGAAGAGGGAGGAAGCACACAGATATGAGCTGCAGCAGGGCCACAGGTGCAGTGCAGTTTTAATGAGCTGGATAAGGCAGTGCACTAAACTTCCCCATTTGTTGTCATCATACTGATTGGTCATTTAGTGATCTCTCTCTCTCTCTCTCTCTCTCTCTCTCTCTCATTCACTTCATCTTTTATCACTTTTCTACATTTCTCTGTGTCTGCTTCTTCTTCCCCACTGTCTATTTCCTTATCTGCTTTTCTACTCTCCTAGTCCTTTGTCTTTCTTTCTTCTTTTCCATCTCTTTCTATTTCACATTCTTTCTACTATTGTTTCCTTTTACCTCCTTTCTCTCTGCCTCCAGCTATCTTTTTCTCTCTCACTCTCTCTCTCTTCCTCTTTGTTGATTTATCATTCACACTCACTCTCACCCACCCACCCACTCACTCACTCACTCACTCTCTTTCTCACCCATTTTGTTCACTCATTCACACACTCTCACATGCTTACTCATTCAAGCACTCACTCATTCATATACTTGCTCTCTAACTCACTCCCTCGCTTATTCATTCACACACATTCATTTACACACTGACTCATTCGCACACTTTCACTAACTCGCTCTTTCACTCTCTCATTCATTCACACACACACACTCACTCACACACTACTCTTTCACTAATTCACAAATGCACTCTCACTCACTCACTCACTCACTCACTCTCACACTCGTTCACTCAATCCCATACTTTCTCTCTCACTCATTCTCACACTTGCCCTCACACTCACTCACTCATTTACACATTCACTCATTCACACACTGGCATTCTCTCTCTCACAATCACTCACTCACACACTTTCTCACCCACTCAGTCACACTCTGGCACGCTCTCTCTCATTCATTCATTCATTCACACATATTCTCCTCTCTCACTTACTCATTTACTCACTGGCATATGCTCTCTCTCTCGTTCACTTACTCACACATTCAAACTCTCACTCACTTAATCTCATATGACCTCTCTACCGAACTCTCACTTCTCTCACCTTCATGGCTTCAGTGAGCGTTTCTCTGTGATGGATCTCAGGCTGTTTGCTGACTGATGTCTTTGGCCTTGACCTGGATACAGTGACATCGTGTTGCAACACTGCAGTTATATGAGGGGACAGAGGGAGCAGACAGACACGCAGGTGAGTGTATGTGTGTGTCAGAGAGGAAGAGGGAGGAGAGACAGAGATGTAGGCTTTAACTGATTCTGCCCGAGCTGTCTGTCACACACATTAAACATATCCGCCTGCTGCACCTTAAACCGGTCTGGTCAGGTGCTCTGACCCTCCGTGCTTCGCTCTCTGAAGACCCAGAAAGTAATTACAGCAGCCTAAGTGTTAAGGGAAAATGTGTGTCACACACTCTCACACAGTACCTCGCTCTTCTGCAGTCTGGAAACTGTAATCAATCCGGATTTGCTATTAGACGCAATATCTGTAAGGCACCTTCAAGTTTGGTTGGCAGAGAAAGCTGCAGTGGATTTGTTTTAAAAATTTATTATTCTGTCTCATAGCTTTATTTGACTTGTTTTATTCTCTTACTGAACTGATAATACCTCTAGCCACTCCAGTCTCCCCTTTTTGCCGCTTCACGAGTCATAGTGACGAGCACAGTCACGGCGAACGGCTTGAAACAGCTCGGCTAAAAATGCATTAAGCTCTCAGGCACTTTGAAGTGTCTCAGATTTGACGTGGACTACACGCTTGAGTTGCAAAGCAATTAGTCTGCACCACTCACTTGTCGTTTTTGTGTGCGTCTGTGTCTGCATGTGCATGTGTTGATCTGCAGGCATACCTGTCCACGAAGGTAGGTGACAGATTCTCTGACCTATAGCATTGTGCTTCACATGGTACGCCTTTATTATGAATTCAATTCAGTGTAATTTGTATAGTGCAATTAAACAACAGACAATATCACAAAGCAGCTTTACAGAAATCTTGATGAAGACTTAGATCCCTAGTGAGCAATCCATAGGTGACAGTGGCAAGGAAAAACTACTATCAACTACAATCAACTACAATCTTAAAATAAAACCCTAAGTAAAGAACCTTTAAGAGTTCTTCAGCTTGTCCCTTAAAGCTTCTCTGTAGAACCCTACAAGAGAGGATTTCTGTACTAGTTCTATGTAGAACCTCCGTACAGAAAAATCTGATATCATAGCATCATAGTTATTTCTAGAAAGAAGCCAAATTACTTTCCAATCGAACTTCAAACTTGAAATTAGTAAAACAACTGTCTAATATTATTAATTAATCAGCTAGACAAGTTTTCCTACATTCAAGACATTTGTATGCCTCTGCCACTAGGTGGTATTATGGCGGTATTATGTTTTCGGGTTGTCTGTGCGTCCATGCGTCTGTGCATCCATCCAAGATTCTCGTTAAGGTGATATCTCATTAATGAGTGCTCGAATGTTTGTAGGATCTACAGTATATGGAATTATCATTATAACCAGCAGATGAACTGATCAGATTTTTGGTCTGTTTGATCCAAACAGGGTCAAGTTCACAGCAAGGTCAAACATCTGAAATAGTTTTTCAATAGCTTCCTTCTATATGAATTATAATTAAAGGTATTACAAATTAGTAACAAGATGGACTTCTTGTCAGCAGAGGCATCGGCATCAAGGTCGAGTTCTACTTGTTACTAAAATATGTTTTGCAGTGATTGAGAAGAGAAGAACCTTGTTAATAAGTTAATAGGAATAAGTCTAGAAAATGATGCTAATAAGTCTAGGAAAATGATGTTAGTATGATGCAAAATGTTTAAAACTACATTTTAACACCCTGTGGCTGGAAAGTTCAGCAATAAAAGCTTTTCAGGTACATTTGGCTAATGTGTCTAACATTTAAAAATTTGGACTATGCTCAAAAAAGGAATCTGTGCTGCAGTCATATGGGGGTCTGTATTATTTTCTACTGAAGAAGATCCCTGTCTGGAAAAAAAAAGAGAACCCTGGCCTTGAGAACCCTTAGGCAGATGGGCCACTATAGCTTGCTGTTTATTGTTTTTTTCTGATCTAATTAGCTCCAAAATGTCATGTACATGCCTAACCTACAAGACCTGGATATTTGGTCGAGTATCATTAGTGAATACAAGTGCATCAATGCTCTAATTATGTATCTGAATGTCTGAGAAAGCTCATTTACAATCGATGATGTTGATTACAGCCATATTATTACATGTGAGCAAAGAGTGTCGACTGAGAAATTACCACTATCATCTGTGAGCTCTGTCTCTCTGAGAGTTAAAAAAAAAAAGTTACATAACTCAGACTTGCGCTATTAAAAATATATCAAGCATTTCTGTCTGCAGTGCCTGGCATGGGCCATAAGATCCGAGCTCTGAATGAAAGACAGTAGTGCCGTTTCCATAAAGGGCCTTAAGCTAAAATGATAGTCTGTGAACTTAGAGGATCTGTTATGCCTGTCCCAAATGCTTTAGTAAGGAAAAGAGAGACAGCAGACTGTCACCTGTGTCAGCCGGGGCTTCTCGAAATCCACAGCAAATAGAGCTGGTATGAAATCAGAGACGGCAATGGAATATCAACATCATTGCAGTGGGAACTGCTCAACTAGGAAAGGTCACGTAAATCACAGCACCAGCCTTTATACTAATCACACTGCAAGCAGTTAACCTGCTGATCAGGTTTAGTCCTGGACTGAGACAGAAATAAGGACAGATCTCAAAACAGAGTGTGAGAAGCTTCCAGGTTAACCCAAATTGCAAATAAATGCTCTAGAGCTTTTGCACCTGGAAGAACTGTTGTGTGAAAGGACATTAGGTGTGGGTTTGTTTTTATCGTGACCTTTCACAGATGGTGCATACGTTCCTCAATGGCAGTAGGTCACGGCAGATGGTATATATATATACTTCGCTACTAATAGCTCACGCAGCACACGTCCACACTTGAACACTCATATAGATTATCTTGGAATGCTAATTTTACAGGAGCTGGTCACTGACTTGTGTATTACTGCAGCTAAATTGTGGCTAACCCTAACTTTTTTTTTTTTTTTTTTAAGAAGTACATTTGGTATGAAAAAGGAATTTTCATCATGAAGACCAACAAAATGTTCCCACAGTGTTATGGACATGTTCCCGGCACCACCTACCTAATAACCTAACACTCGTCCCCTGACTAATGCCACTGGTGTCTAATCATCACCTGTAATCAAAGACTGCCTAAATTACTCAGACTCACAGACTGTAGTCATGAAGCACTTACCATGTTTTTTCCGGTTTCCACAGTCTCATTCACACTAGTTTCCTGCATTCTGTGTGTTACTCATAATATTAGTCAGTTTATTTTGATGGCTTGTTACTTGTTACTTCTGAGTTTACGTTCACACTAGCAAGCAAAAAGTCACTTGTGATGCTTGTAGTTTGTCTTTTGTGGGTATGTTGCGACCGCTACTGTTGCTGTGTGTGGATGCGCACTGTCCATTATTATTTGGGTTTTTTTTAATGAGAGGTCATAAATCACAGGATAAGATGAAACCAACCAACTGTGGGGTTTGAATTAATGTCGGACTGCACGTACCATAGCATTGGTCCAAGGCATCATCTGCGTCATGTCAATTTGTTGCGCCATACACAACTTGCATAGAACAGAGAACATCTCAAATCACACTGCCATGCTGTCGCTTTGCCACTTGCTACTATCGCTAAAATTGTGGCTCTGTCTTGTGCACATACATAGAAAATGATTTGTTACCTGATGCATTGTCGCATTCTTGTGTGAATGTAAAGATGTACTGTACAGTATGTCTTATTATATTATGTCTCCTATCTTTGCCTGTTTATATGACTCAGTTCTAGTTTTAGATTACATTTCACTGTAGTTCCCCACTATCTGTGTTTACCCTTCCACACTGCAGGTTTTCAGGATTCCTTTTGTACTCACCTCACTTCATCTGCTTTGCTTTTAACCTGTGTTCTAACTCGTGTTCTCTTTATCTATACAATGTAAATAAATTGTTACATACTACTAGCTTAGTCTAATACTTGCACAAACAAGAGAACTGTAATGGACCCTTATCACAGCCAAACAGTAGCCAAACAGATTTCATGCCAGGCTATTAGTTTTTTTTATTCGTAGCTGCCAAGGGGACAAGTAGATTCAACAACCAGAAAAACAAAAAAAGCCGACTCCTTATTTTTTGGAATTCGTGAATGACAGGCAATGACGGGCATGTGGAAACACTGACGAAACCGAGCAAAATAAAGTGTGGCATAAATAATCTGCCATAAAGCTCTCCACCTAGCACAACATGCAGTCAACTCACAGTTAAACACACCCTGAGAAAATAAAGACGCTAGCCTGACTTGAATAATTACTTAATATTACAATTAATAATATTAATATTATTAATGTTGCAATGTGAGGACAGAGCACCATATCTCATAGTTGAAACCTTGGTCAAAGACTTGCTGACTTTTTGCTCTATGATATGCTACACATACTTGTTCTTTATGTGGGTGTGTTAATAAATAACCTGATTCAACAACAACAACAACAATAATAACAACAATAATAATAATGATAATAATAACACTGGTCTACAAGGAGAAAGCCTCGGAAATTAAAGTAGCTAAATTTTACCGGAATTGGCTCACTAATAAAGGAAAATTAAGTCCTGAGTGTTAATTGGCTCCAGTTTCCAAGATACAGCTTCAGGTCAAAATTGCATCAAAATAATTCAAAATTAGAAGGGGGGTGTGCGATTATGCTCCATAACTTTTCTGCAAAATGTGATATAGCAATGAGAATGGTGCCACATCAGTCATTATAAATTTATCTTTTCACTGATACCAATAGCATAACTTTCCATTCATATATTGTTTTTTTTTCATGTAACATTTTCATGCTTTTTTTCATGAAAAACTGACCAAATTGTGAGTGGGTTGGTCCCATTGCTGTGTAGCTTCCCAGACTGTTAAGATACAACCTCAAAATTATACAGTTTTAAAGCTTACGAAATATAATGTGAATATCAGATAATTACAGAATACTAGCTCTAACATCAGATTAAACGACACAAATGCCACAAATGTAGCAGAAGTTATCTGCGTTGTTTACACAGTTTCGAGGCATCTTGGTTTCTAAGGGAAAATATCACGTGACTGTTCCTTGGAAATGTTAGGCAATGACACTCTCACAAGCCACCAAATGTAACTGTATGATGCGTAGATCTGCCCAAGACAAATATACTCTGCAATAAAAGACCAATAAATTACTGTTAGGTAATAATCGTTAGTCTCAAAGTGAAGATAAATTTATAAACTTTCATATGGTACCATTTTCATTGTTCTACCGTACTTTGTCGAGAGGTTACGAGGCATCATGGTCATCAGACGCCCCCCTCCCTTGTAGGCAAATATACTCGCCTATGTATAGATAATTATAAATCTTTTTCGTGAAATATCTTGAAAACTTTAGCCAACCAGCACCTTTATCACCTGTTTTAGAATTAGCACAATTTATCTTGAAGGTCGATAATTTCCCAAAATTTGGAGACCAGTGTAATAATAATAATAATAATTTTGATAAAATGAACACAGGCTGATCTTGAACCATAACACATGAAAGGTTTGCCCCAGAAATCCCCTTTTTTGCCCATATCATGCAGCCTTATACTGTAGGTACACCTTGTCCGTAAAAAAAAAAAAAAAGCCCAAAAAATGCTATGAGGCAAGACTAACACTGGCATACATCCAGGCTGCCAAAGTCAACCTCACTGCTACTTCATATGCACAGAGAGAGAGAGAGAGAGAGAGAGAGAGAGAGAGAGAGCTCATAGTCTGTTGTCTGTGTGTGGTGGAACAATTCTTTACTGTGTGTCTCAAGGGCAAACAGAGAGCTTCTGAATACTCTATCTAAGAAAAAGAGAATGCTTTTAATTTTAAAATCCAAAATATGTTTCTTAGCAGAATGTAACTAAATCATGGCTGTCACTTTCACTTTTCTTAAAAATTATGAAAAAAAAAAGACTTGAAAAATAGTTAAAAAGACATAGCATGACTCAGTTAAGACTATATGTACTGTATGTTCCTTTTCATCCAACCATATTCTTAGGAAAAATTTCTAAGAATTTTCTAAGAAAAAAGAGTAGCACTGATTTGCTACGCTTCTGCCGCTCGTATCTCTATAGAGAAAGAAGTATATGGGGTTTATACAAAGAACCACATAGATGGATTATTGGATTATACAGTATACACTAAAGTCTCCCTCTTTTTTGCACATATCTCAACAAGTACTAAAGTTACAGAATAAAATCTTAAAATCTGGTTACCTCTGAATGAAAAAAGAGAGAAAATCGCATTTATAGATTCAAGTCTAACTCTGAAAATGCTTCACCTACCTCTACATTTGTAATCTAATCTGGTTAAGGACAAACAAGGGTACTGCCAAATTAAAAAAAAATGTAAATATCATATGTTTATAATAGGAAATGAGTTAATGAGATAAAAGTCACTCATGGAATTTAAACACAAGCCTCATAATGATTAATGATTAATTCAGGCATTTCATTCGGTTGACTACATTTCTTGTTATTAATGCCTTTTATTATAAAAGTTTTACATTTAAATCACCTACAGTTAAACTGTATTAGGTCATTTAAATGTGTGACATACAAATGACCGATCTTGATAAGGCTTATGTCCATTATGCTCTGCTGTATAACTATCCATAATCAAATCATCAGAAAAGAACACTTAGCTAGCAAAGTTTTAGACATGTTTAGGCAGAGTGACTGCATTTACAGCTTAGTTTGTTAATCTGGCTCTTTACCCAAGGTGATGTTTGCAGGCGAACAGCCAAGGCAAGGTTATGAAGTAACTAAATAAAAACACTTCCATGTCATTTTGCTAAAATATATTTGTTTTCTTAAAGTAGAGATGTCAAAGTACATCATTTGCAGAAAAACTTATTTTCAAAACCCATTTTGGTTGAATCCCAATTTTTCATTATTTTTGGCTGTTTTTCAGAATACAGCCACAACAACATTCGACAGGTTGCCTTACATATATCATGAAGGGAGTTGAACCTGATCATACCAAAGTTTCCTAAGTAATACTGTTATCCTGGAGACATTGGCAAGCTTCTTCATACTCTAAAAAACCTCTTGGGAAGAAGGATGTCAAAGTGTTTTCCATCATTAAAGAAATCTGTTTAGAATCCTTTTGAAACTCTTGTCTTATAAAATGCATTCTCGAGGGTGTCTTGATAGTTTTACAACTTTTCATTCCCTTATTGTCATTCTATATCATTCCAGATGCAGAAATATATGCAGAGCAAATTCACACACTGCAGTCATGCACACCGAGCTACAAATTGGATTTTGGCATCTAGACACTGTACTTCTATGTCTCGGCTGCTTATAGGTGATCAAAATGGGGATGTTGCATGATTCTTCATTTGCATAAAGAGTAATTACTGTTGCATCACTTTCATAATACCCCTGTCAGCACAGTAAGAAGAGACGTACTGCGGCAAACCCCTTACTGGCTCTTCATGTGGTGCATTTTAAATTGCATGTCAGCCCAAGACATACGCACAAACATATAGGTAAAGACACTCAGACCTTCAGAGTAAGAACCCAAACCTTCTCATAATTCTAAACTAGATTGCAGCACATAAATAATAAGACACACTCACCCTGATGCAATTCCCTCTCTCCCTTTCTCTCTCTCTCTCTCTCTCTCTCCCTCACACACACACACACACACACACACAGAGTCTACAGTGTTGCCCAGAGAATTTAGAATCCATCTTAGGAGCAAATACAGAAACACTTGCTTGAGGATATCCAGCTTGTGCTCGCAATAAAAATAAGCATTGTTTACTGAGTCCTGAACTGAAAGACAGTGATAAATATGCATGCTACATATCCACAGAACCCATATAAGAAATAAGAAGTTATAAATAAATCTCCTTCATCTACACAGAGTGCAGGACAAAAGAACAGAAATCTGAAGCATGCTTTTGTAATGATTAGACCAATATACAAGCATCTGAGTGCACTGCATCCAATTACGGACTGGGTTTGCAAAACAATAAGTTCTATTAGAAATCTACTACTTCAACGGAGCTAAGCAGATTCACTATTTATGAACGTTTAAACGGCGTTCTGACTCGATTTGGGAAATCATTGTTTTGTTCCACATTTTTTCAGGTAATTTTCCATGGCTTATAAACGTGACATCAAAGAAGGTAATCTTATTATTAGGCACATCTATTGACATGCTTAACACTAAAATGAGTGTTATATAATGTTAATATCTTACTGACTGACTGAAACACAGACACTCACACAAACAACCAAGTGTCTGGGCAATTAGATTTTGTTCAAGTAGATTTAACAACCAGAAAAGCAAAAAAAGCCCTACTCCTTATTGACAAATCCGCTGGGCACTCAAGTGGTCCACTGGTAAAGCATTCACCTTTATTTAGGAGAGTGTGCGTTTAAATCCAATAATGCAACAATCATCCATGGCTGGAAGTCCAAGAGAGAATTCTTGGCCCTGCTCTCTGGGTGGGAAGAATCGTATTACTCCAGATAGTTAGAATGACTATAGCCAACTGTGGGCATCTGTTAGCTCATTTATACAGAAAAGAGCAGTTAGCCCTCTCCTCCATGTACATACAGCTACCACGTGATTCTGCATAAGAGACAGTTCAGAAAGATGTGGCTAGCTGGATTCACATGCATCAGAGGAAGCACATGTTGACCTTACAACTTCATGAGTTGGTAGGTGTCATGGGATAGGGGAGAACAAGCTAGTGGGAATTTGCAGTGATTAAATTGCAGAGAAATGGTTTTAAAATCCAAAAGAACCAAATTGTACGAAAATAATACAAAAGTAATTTGACTCCAAAGCACATAAAAATCCCAAATTTGTTAAGACTGCGATGTGCTATGGAGAAACTACGCTAAATTTTTCATGTCGGTGGTTACATTTTCCAAGGCCATACTAATATTTGTTTTTCTACTAACAAGAGTATTCTATGACTGGAGTGATCTTAAACCATAAGACATAAAGGGTTGATTTGTGTTTAATCTGTGTCCCAACCTGTGCTCTCCAGGACATGTGGGAATCATGCTATATATTAATATACAGGCATACAGAGTTAAGCATCTCTGCATCCACAAGGCCAAATGCCTCAAAGTAGTATTACTTCTTAACACTAAAACCACAACAATGACCAAAAAAAAGACCATTAGCCAAATGTGTTCCGCCTGTCTGTCAGCTTGCACTCGCAAATCGCTTTTAGAGCCCCTGCCAGTCGTCTCGCCCTGCTCTTTTGAGTGTGACAGGCTTTGATGTGTCAGCGTGCAGGCAGGCCAGTGATGGAGAAAAGAGCAGTTCAAACACTGGTGAGGATGGGGTACGTAAATCTCAGCCAGGCCCTGATGATATTAATAGTCCCCGTAGTGACATTAAGGCAGAAAGGGCACATGTTGAATAAGCTTGTGTTAGAGTGGATATGAAGAGGTGCCAGTGTCACCTCCCTGTGCTTGTATTCCGTGTGTCTTTGAAGATCTCCCTTCTATCTGAATAGCTTTCTCTGTCTGACTGATAATATCCCCCACAGCTTGTCTGACAAGAAGACAGACATCGGGGCTGAACATGCCTAACCTCTTCACGCTGATTTGGTCACAATTATTATGTGCACCCTTTCTGTTTTGGCTTCATGCCTAGTCCATAGCAAAGTAAACACAAGGAAAGGAGGAAAGGAGAATAAATCTGTTGTCGCCAATTAGCCTAAACATTTGCCTTTGGCGTGGCCACTCATGCGTGCTGTGTCAGTTCTCTTCCTCCTTCAGAATCAGACCCTCCAGGGACAAATCCTAATAGAGAGAAAAGACTCGCTTTGGCATGCTGAGCCACACTAATGCCAGGCCAGACATTTGGATGCAGCAGCGGCGCCTTAGCAGAATGGTGCAATGGAGAGCAATAGGCAGAATCAGATGTAAGCCTCTCAAAAACACACCCAAACACACGGCTGGTCCATATGGCATTGTAGGACTACAACTGGCCAGAATGGATGTTTCCGTTTCTGTTAGCAGAGTGTCTCTGGACCGCTGCAGTGCTCATGCTTACTGGAGTGCTTTTAATTCCCTGCTGCTAGCAGTGCAGGTCAATACACTGGTATCTATTCTGGTCTTTCTGATTGGACTGAGAACAATATCAGGTAGCAACGTTGGCTTCAATTACTCGATAAAGCAGGATGGTAGGAGTGGTGAGGAAAGAAACAACAGCATTTCATTTTGCTTCTCTCCATGTTCTGTACTCACTGTTAGGAAATAGGATGTTTTCGTGTCTGCCCAAGCATGACTTAATGCCATAGAAATCTTTTTTTTATGATCCAAAAATGACATAATTTCCAATTGTATCTCTTTCCTTGTCCTGTGCCATTGAGTGGTTAATGGTGTAATTAATGGTGTAAAAAAATATAGGGTATTAAAGAGCTTTTTCTGATGCTAGGATGTCTGTATTTTTCTCTGCAGTTGGTTTTCAGTAGCAATGCTCATCCTCTATCTGGGGGGTAAATAATTTATTCCACAACCTACAGTATGCTGCTACACGCTGAATATAAAACATTCCCATGTCCTACTGCAGCCCTCTTGATCCAACTTCAAGGTGAGAACATACTTCCAAGGTCAATTAAGAGTGCTAAGCATTCAGAGCTGAGTTGGTATTAATATTACTGCATCATAATTTGTAAATTTTGCATCATAAACAGGACGAGATGCTCATGAAACTCAAAAGTCTAGATAAGTAAGAGCTGCTGTACTGATATTCCAGCCAAAACAGTGGATCTTGTAGAGGCTGCTGTAGAAAGAATATGGTGGAGCTAGTCGTCTCCCCAGAGGCTAGCTAGCGTGAGTATGAAGTACAGTGTTAATTAAGGTAGCACGTACACAGCTGTTGCTCTGTGCTGGTGTGGTGGAGAAACCGGCCCATCTAAGGGCTAATGAGGTATCTGCAGTTCAGATCACACCATCATTTAGAACGTCTTCAAAAGGAGTTAGCATCATTTGGTAATCACAGCCCTGATTAAAAGTTTGGTAAGGAACATCCATCTGTCCATTCATTATTACAAAATAAAAAGGTACGCAATATAAAGGGTTGGTATCAGATTTGAAACAGGATACAAATTCCTTGATAAAGATGCGAGCCCAAAAAAGGCATATGATTATGGTATTATATATTATCTGTGTATTATTATGACCATCGGTGCATAGTGAAAAACGCTGTAATTGTAAATGCATTATCAAGGGGTGCGATTAGACAGTCTGCTGCACTATCCAATCAAATCAGCTCCTCCTATTCCCTTTAAAACCTGCAAGCAGTGCAGTGACATTTTCATAATGATATATGATTAGATTTCACTTACATATTTCACATTGATATTTCAGTGATAGAAATAATGAACTGACTGACATCATTTACAACAAATGCATTTTTTGTCTTCTCTGTCACAGAAATACATCAATATTTTAGTGGCAGTGTCAAAAATCATGAGACTAGAATTTTTTCATTTAAAAGCCAACAGTCCAAAATCCACAACTGTACTAAAAAAAGAAAGAAAGAAAGAAAGAAAGAAAGACAGAAAGAAAGAAAGAAGGTCAAAGATATGAATATCAGATGTGATGTTATTGATTCTATGAATTATATGATGTTCTTTGATTAATGACATGTCAATTGATTAAAATTTTACAGCTTAGTTGTTTGTTTTTATTTGTTAGAAATAAAATAATTCAGTCAGTATTAAGCAATGCTTTTAAATCTGCATTTGAAGTCAGTAAAATACAGCTGTGGCACTGTGTTTGCTCTAAGAGGGGGGTCTCAGCAGGTGGTAACACAATCGTAATTTTTGACTACAGAATATCACCGTGTCAGCGGATTTCAAATATCACACTGTGTGTTGCACCAGAGCACCCACTTCAGCCCAGACGCATTCATTTCTGACCACAAAAATAGAAACTTAACCAAAAAATTGGCTCATGCCCAACAAAAGTAGCATTACACTGGTGTTGTACTAACAAATTACATTTTCACCTGAATAAAATTTGAGCCTTTACCAAAAGCACCAGCTTTAGGGCTGTTTCTGAATAGTACCAACTTTCTTTTTTTAGGAATTTAACTTTCTATAGCCTAGACTTTCTCAAAGCAGGAGCTAAAAAAAATTCCTATAAACTTTTCAAGGAATGATTTCTATTAAAGAATCACACACCCTTTTTCGATTAATATTCCCATATATAATCTTAATAAGTCAATTATCCAGTAAGATCATCTACTATTAAACTAATTTCCAAAGTTTTGTTCAGAGTGTGCAAATATATGCAGTGTTGTCTATTAGTCCTATAATAAGGCAGTGGTATCTGGATGTGAAATCAGATAATTGTAGCAGAATTAAATAGCCTTGCTTTGATTAGAGCTCCGCTGGAAGGCTGACTGGATTATGAAGAACTGGAAGGGTCAGATCCAACATTCACCGAGTTTAAGCAGGTCTCTTACCCCATATGGCTTGCATTGCATGTGACATTATCAGCCATTTAATTGGAAGCAAGGACTGATCGGCACTAAGGATTAATCTGGAGACATATTACAGCTTGTCAAACAACAGGGGCCGTTTTCAATTAACACGACTGTAATTACCAATGCTGGAGCTAGATGGTTAGCACGGTTTATGAATAACACAGAGATGTGGGGCAAGTGTTTTATCTGCAGCATGCACTACAATCCACAATGCAATGCCACAGCATTCTCACATACTGATTAATGCTATGTTACATAATGATGCGACAGCTGTAACATTTAGCATAACAGGTGGTGTTATGATGGGGCAATATCAGTGTTGTATAAAGGCACTTCAGCACCATATCAAACCTCAATTCAGTACAATGTGAAAGGGGACAAAACACCGGCTGCGTGGGTTGCAATTAAGAAAAGCAGCAGAATAGGAAGCCAAATTAATTCTTCCAGGAAAACATATAGGCCTCCTGGCAGACCAAATGCCACAGCATTGTTATTCTAAGGTAATGAAATAACAATAACAATAAGATGCACATGGATGCATGATTTTGCTAGAGTGCCATATGAAGGTCTGAGTGACAAGGAGATTGACCTTGGCCTTGGATAAAGAGTTGACCTTGGCAACTGGCCAGACTCAGCTAGTCTCCTGAGAGCTAGCACATAGGTGAAAGGACCTGGGTGAGCACGGACTGTAATAAGCCTCCCTCCTTGTCTCTTTTTCTGTCTCTCTCTCTTTCTAACTCTGTCTCCTCCTCAATGCAGCTCCTCTGGAGGCTGACTATTAATAGCAGGGCGATGCAGGAAAGCTTGGCCTGGTTCAGAATGTCTCTGAGGCAGACACTGAGAGAAGCTTGTTTGCAGTTCTACAGTTCACATACCCTGCCATTAGAGACAGCTCATCCGTGTCGCACTCCCACTGGCCCACAGGATTGTCCAGCGATGGCTACTTTAATCAGTGTATGAGCATAACAGTGCACAATCAGTAGTGACATAAAACAAAACAGTGCAGCACTGAACACAAAACAGCATTAGTAGTTCAAAGTCTATTAATGCTGTATAGTTAAATGTAGCACATCAAGCCATCACAGTGTCTGACCATGTGACCAATTTAACTTGAGAGGAACTAAAATATGAAATTAAGCCTATGTCATCTACAGATACTTACAAGTGAACATGTCTTTTCATTTAGAAATGGTCCTCAACTGCCAGTGCTTCAGTGGTTATCACACAAGACCAGGCATGAGGGAACTTAATGCTCTAGTACTGTGGCTAATGATGGAGTTCTGTCCACAGAGAGCAGAGCCTGGCTGAAAATACATGGCCAATGGAAAAAGCCTGTTATACCTCCTAGCAATAATTTCCAACGTGCGCAATGGCTTCTTACTGAATTGTAAATTGTTATTCAATCATTTGTTCAAGGATCACGCATTTGGACTAGTATTGTGCAGCTTAAACTTTATTGGTTTTGGCTTTAGCTTATCCCAAACGCTTTATATTTCTTTATGTGTCTAAGTAGCTGTAAGGAGAGAAATAGAGAGGGAGAGAGCATGTGAATGAGAGTGTCAGTGAGGGTAGGGGTGTGATTTTTCTTCCAATTAGTGTCACAGGTGAAGAGAAAGAAGCCTAGTATGAATAATGATTTCCAATGCATGTGGAGGATAATTTCTCCCATTGTTTTATTATAGCTATCCAACCAAAATACCAAAATGATGGAGCACTGGCAAAGATATAAAAGAGAGAGAGAGTATAAAACAGAATGTGTGTGTGTGTGTGTATATATATATATATACATATATATATATATATATATATATATATATATATATATATATATATATATATATATATATACACACACACACATTCTGTTTATATATATATATATATATATATGTGTGTGTGTGTGTTTGTGTGTGTGTGTATACACATACATACATACATACATACATACACACTGTACATGTTTATATATTATATATGGCCCAGGATTCCAATACATTCTTGTGATTTTTGTGGTTTTTATGTGCACTCTGCTGTTAGTCTTTAGAAATCTCAGCCTGGAAGCCTGCTGGTTCAAAGCACTGATTAATCAGATAACCTGACAGATTATATCAAGGAAACCTGTTTAAATAAATCACTGAGGCACCTCTCACTGAAGTATTTCTTTCACTAATTTCAGCTTTCTTTATACTCTTACTTTCAAACTCACATAAACAGCCGTATCAATCTACAGAGTAGCTAGAAATCTTGTCATTTTACTATTATCAACACATTGTAGATGATGATAATCTGTGGTTTGATAGTCAGTGGATCTTCACAGGTCTCAACTTCATGAATTCTATTTTGTTGCCAGGGTTACTCATGTTCACCCGTTGCTCATTTACTCTTTGCCTTTTGCTCTTGAGCTCATTACAGAGTCTTGCCATCACCCCAGTAAGAATGCTTGTGCATTGAACTGGATGGTTTGAATGTTGTACACTACCAGCAAACTGGAACATTTCTAGGACTTAAATACTGGTTGCTCTGGACTTTTACATATTGGTTCCAATAACTCGTCTGTGTCTACATTATTCACCAAAAGGCCTCACCAAACACTGTGAACCCTGCCAATATGTGGGTTTCCCCCAAACTGTTGCCCCAAAGTTGAAAACACACAATTGTATAGAATGTCTTCGTGTGCTGTAGTATTACAATTTCCCTTCACTGGAACTAACGGGCTCAAACATGTTCCAGCATGACAATACCACTGTGCACAAAGTGAGGTCCATGAAGACATGGTTTGCCAAGGTTGGAGTGGAAGATTTCGAGTGGCGAGCACACAGCCATGACCTCAACCACACTGAACACCTTTGGGATATATTGGGATACATCTCCTGACATCAGTGCCTGACTTCACTAATGCTCTTGTGGCTGAATGGACAAATCCCCACAGCCACGCTCCGATATCTAGTGGAAAGCCTTCCCAGAACAGTGGAGGTTATAGTAACAGCAGAGGTGGACTAAATCTGGAATGGGATGTTCAACAAACACAGACCTTTGGCCATACAGTGTACAACTGACAATTTCAGCACAAGAAAAACTTGTGGGAGATCCTGTTTAAAATCTATATGTGATTAGCCTGACGGGTGGGGGAGCTGGCAAAAACATCAAATCATGATTTTTTTTTCAGGCTGGATCATGATCCATTATATTATTATCCATGATATTTTTCATGGTGGTTTTTAAGAACAACATGAACCAAACTAATTTCCCTATTGATGAAAATAAATCTCTACATGGAAACATAATTGCAAAGAAAATGAATAACAGAGACACTTTAGGCCAAAGTGCCATTTCAAGCAAATTTTAATACAGTGCACTTCCTATTAAAATGTAAACAATCATTTATAAAATGAAAACAATCAAGCATGGATAATGCATTTAGAAAATGTTAAATAAAAAGTATATCAATTCTGCTAATGTCTTCAGTATTTCAAAGTACAATAAATGGACAGGTGATTGGCAGATGAGTAGTTACATATGTTTAAATACTGAATACTTTAGCTCAGTTGGTTTACATTGTATTTAACAATTTTAAAATAAGCTATTTGTGTTTCATTTTGGGTTGTGTACTTTTTTAGCATTTATTTGTGTACGGCTGAGGAATGGTGGTGTTAGAAAAATATTTGCGAGTTAGTAAATTGAAAGGAGGATCAACTATGTTTAGAAGTCACTTAAAACCCTCGTTTTCAACTGTTTTGATGTGTATCATATCCTTGACTAGGTACAATGTCATGGTATCAGTGATGCCTTTCCAGCGGTTACTTGTTTCCAACACAGCTATTTACTTCAGCACTGAGGTGCTGTTACACTCATGTGCTCCCGTGTTATCTGGATTTTTCCGCAGACTCTTTGGGGTGCTTTTTTGGTGGTTAAATAGGATCATTGTGGTACCTCGACGTGCTAATCTTGCCTTAGAATATTTTGCAAACCAGCGTTGTTTGAGCCATGTCCGCTTTATAAAATCCAGCAGTTCCATATAACTGATGAACTTTTCAACTCCTCTGTGTTGTCAGTCATGATGCTATGTTGCCAAGCTTAGAAGGAAAGGATAAGCTAAAGAAGTGCCTACTTTTGGCTATTATTGTTTTATTTCTGTGTCTGTCAGGAAGAACACAAGCTTAGGATGCCATGTCTGAGCGTTTCAGTGCAACGGACAAAATGTATTTAATATCACAGAACAAACAGATAAAACAGATCTTGAAGACATTTTAATAATTCAGGATCTAAAATTGGTCTATCACCCACCCTTAATTATAACCACAGTTATGGAACAAAGTTTAACATTTCTCAGTTATCAACCCCCAGATATCACCTCCTATGTGCAAGTGGTCTGGAAATCCTTATGTTGCACTGCCTGAGAAGCAAGGGCTTCCTGATGCATTGTGCTATCTCGTTCAGCCAAATACACATGCCTTACCTTACTGACAAGAATAAGGATTCCTTAGTTCTTGAAAAGGGCATTGGCTATATTCAGTCAGCAACCCACTTTTAGACAGTCATTTCACCAATTTGAGCAGTTTGTTTCACAAGCCTTTTGATCATTCCAACTCAGGGAAAGATGCAAGCAAACAACTCCTATTATTCGAACAAAAGGTAAGCTCAGCCACGACTGCACCATAACCTTTTGCACCTGGCCACTAAAAGTGGGTGGAATTAACCCATACTAAACTGCTTAATGCCGAGTATTAGTAAAACACTGCAAGTGGAGGTTTCATGCAAAGATGTTTAGCTCAAGCTCTTATAATCTATTCAACTCTCATTCAGACTTGATAATGTCCTCCAAGCAAGGTGTCCTCCATCTAAGTTCACTTGCTTGTCCTAGCAACCCTTCTCCTAGCACTCTTTCAAACAAGGAGAGTGAAGCCCTTGAGACTGGATGGGTGAGGAAAAGCAACACCACCAATATCACCCCAATAAATGGCACTGATCCACCTGCTCTTGTCTTGGCATTGGGACCCTGGTTGGTAAGCTTTTTGTTTAAGGAAGTGTAAGGAGATACCATTCCCATTAACCTTTTTCCTAATGAATCAATCAGTTCCTTGATGGTCTCATAGAACTAGGTTTATCTTGGTTAGCTGTAGAAACCCTACATATTTCATAGACTAATGTAAAGGGGAAATTGATGACCTCTACTTATCTAGCCATTCCTTATTGGGTAACCCATATTAAAGGCTCTAGAACCGATAAAGAGATCTGAATCCCACCAGAAGTATCCATAAAAAAAAACAAAGCTGCCAAATGACCTCCCAGTCGACCACAGAGCTATGTGATAAATCTGTTACCAGGAGTTTCACCACTGTTCTTATCCCCTTAGCTTATCCCCTGTCGCTCACTGACACCCAAGCAATAGAGGAATAAAACAAGGAAGTACTGAAACTAGGTTACATGTGCCCTTCTATGTCTCCAGCCGCAGCTGGCTTTTTCATTTTCAAGAAAAAGGATGCCAGTCTTGGCACAAAATATATCTATCCATTATCTTTAGTAACTGCTGTGTGAGAACAAGTAAGACTGGCCAAAATGTTTATAAAATAAGACTTATAGTTTGATCTGCAGTGAGAGGGCCAAACTGCTGCCATCCCCCAGACATTTCCTCCCACATATCTTTGCTCAAACCTGTGTATCACTCTATGTTCTGGGGCTGAATCTTCTCTCTATGAAGATCTTTGATATGAAGGCCAGCCTGATCTATCTGCTTTATCTGGTGGACTAGAAGTATGGTACAGAGGAATGCTCATGGTTTGCTTTTAAGGGCATCAAAAATCCTTCAATCACTGATAACTGCTAAGGACATCCAGACTCCCAGGCCTAGCACGGACAGCTGACAGTGGGATGATTTGGCTTCAGGAGACACCACTTGGGGAGGGGGAGTATATGGTCATACCAGCACACCATAATATCCCTATTTCTTAGTCTCTATTTCCCCAAATCATGTCCACTTGGTCAATGTTTAACATTTCAATTGGTCAAAGGTTTAAATGCAAGGAGAGCACAGTATCATAGTGAATGTGCATGGTGCCTGCGATGGACTGGTGTCCCACCCATGGTGAATTCTCCTGCCTTATACCCATTGTTCCTGTGATAAGCCTGGGATCCATAGTGACCCTGACCAAAAGGAAATGATTGTTTAAATGATACTAGCACCTACTTCAGTCTCTGGATTATCTAACTAAGTCTAAATCTTGTTATGCTATAGTTGTTGGCTGCTCGGCACAGTAGCACAGCAGGTAGTGTTATGGCTTCACAGTTCTAGGGTCTCTGGTTCAATCGTGGGTTACTGTCTGTGTGAAGTTTCACATGTTCTCCCCATGTTTGCAGGGGCTTCCTCTGGGTTCTCTGGTTTCCTAACATTGTCCAAAACCATGCAGTTTTGGTGAATTGGGTATGGTAAAGTGTCTGTGTGAATCTGGGTGTGCATGGTGCCCTGTGATGGACCTGGCATCATATCCTGGGTGAATTCCCTTGCCCTGCACCTATTGTTCCCAGGATAGGCTCTGGATCCACCACAACCTTGACCAGGATAAAGTGATTACTGAAAGTGAGTGAATGAATGAATGATGTGAATTGACCTGGACTGTTTTGGATATTAGTTGCACAGGACTGGTTTTTATTCAAACACAAAATAAACTTGCACATGGATTCAATCCTGCCTGTGTGTTGCCTTCTGTTGATGGTTGCTGATTGCTGGATGAATGGCTATTTCCCATCAAAGCCTTCCTCCATGTCATCAGACACTCAGGCTGGCTAGGCTCCTGCTCTACTTGGCTCGGTGTCTTTATGAGAAGGAGACGCTTCATTGTCAATGAAGAAGAGGGGGGTATTCTGTGAAAATTGGCTTTAGTGATAGAAAGGAATTTGAATACCCTGCTAGTTTCAAAAAACAGATGAAAAGACCCCTGCAAATAATAACAAATAGATTTTCTGTGATTGCTTCTCCTGCATTTGTGCATATGCATGTGCATGTGCATATCTTTTCATCCTTTGTATTCTCCGCAACCTGTGCACTGGTTCCCATATTCCCATCCCACCCTGGTTTAGGCACTGCTGTGGGCGGCATGCACATCCTACTTTTCTGTGTGCACCAGAAAATCCACTTTGCCACATCAGAGGTAAAGAGATTTCTTTCCAGTCTCTTCCTGGTGTATGTAAGCAGTTTCCATAGCATGTGTTACAGCCTATAGCAGCTTTCATATATGTATGTGCATGTGGTTGTGGACTAGAACGTTCCCATGTTCTGTTTCATGTTACGGTGTTGCTTCATTTTCCCAGGAGCATGTGTGATACTTCTGAAACGCTTGTTTAAACAACAGGGAGTCTGTCACCCCCTACCTTTTCTAAAAGCTGCCTCATTAGGGAGGATCACATGTGTGAGTGTAATACAAAGACGTGGATAAAGAGAGGAAGTGTGCGTGAGAAAGAAAATGGAGGTAAAGACAAGCCAGAGAAAGCAATCCACGTGCCACACCTATTCTCTATTTTTTCCTAAATGTACCTTATCAGTTTGCTTACTCAACCCAATCTTGGAGTATAACATGGTAAGTGTGACATTCTGAGATTTGCTCTGCAAACATCATATATTGTACTGCTTGTGATTTAATATACACTCACATACAATGTAGTATGTTGATTCTGTTTAGTATAAAGATCATGAGACTTGTCCTCCCTCCAATTCTCTGCAGAGACACCTTCATGCACTACTAACACCTCCACCTAACACACACACACTTGGCGGCTGTCCTCACTCTGTCCCTCACACTGGGCCAGGGAGGACACAGAGTTGGCTATTAGCTTGGGCCATCTGCTCTCTTGCTTCCCCACTCTACCCCCGCCCCCTTTTTTCTCTCTCACACGTCCTCTCTCTTTCTTGTTCTCATACTCTCTTTCACTTGTTCCCTCTCTTTCTTGCTCTTTTCAGGGTCAGCCAGCCACCCACACAAAGACAAGCCCTGTCTAAATCCAGAAAAAACCCACCTCTCAGTGATTTGTCAACCAAAGATCCTGAGCTGTTAGAGAAAAAGTGAGATGGATTGGCTTCCTCCCTCCTTCCATATCAGTTTTATCCTTATATCCTTTTCCTTCTACTATCTGACACCAGCCATTATGGAGAGGAAATGAGCTAATAGCGACTGCTGTTCACTTTGAAACCCACCTACACCCTGTGTCGGATAAGTCCAGTTAGTGGACTACTTCAGTCTTCTTTTATAGATGACCCTATAAAGAAGGTGAATGTGTCTCTTCAGTGAAAATTCTTTTTTTTAATCAGGGAATTCAGTTTCAATTTGTCAAACTCAGGCCGGTTTGCAATCCACAAGTCCCTCTACGCACATTTACGCCATTTTCTTTAGGTACCTGTTTAAAAATAGACATTGTCACCACTAGAAAGTGAGAGTAAGAAGAAAGCAGGAGTTTTAAGCAAGCACACTAGAATCTCTGCCTCAGCTCAACACTACATAAGCACAATGCTCAAGAGATTAAAATGGTGTCTGTTCTTTTTTTAAATCAGGAGGCCAGAGAACAATAATCTAATATGTTAAAGTTTAAAACTGCATTATTTTGGGTACAAAGAAGTACGGAAGATAAGTGCTGTGTGTCAGCACAAGAGTACCATTAATCTACGGACACTCTGCCCAAACTAATACATCACGTTTGCATGTGTGATCATTATGAATTAAGAATTGGCATTTCAGGCAATTACTATTAAATTTTTTCAAAAGATTATATGAATAATACGCAGGAGCCTATATCTACTGTGTGTGTGTGTGTGTGTCTCCTAGGTTGTACAAAGCACAGTGAGTGACGTTTTAAGCTCACTACAGCCGCCATGCAACATCATATTCCACATTTAAACTTAATTTAATTTCACCACATCCTTGTGAGGCACTGAATTAACTTAAGGCATGTTTAACTACCTAAGTGAAATGTCACCTACCATATTGCCACACATTTAGTCAGCTGCATACAAATAATGAGCTACAAAACTGTTTTGCACTGACTATTCCACCATGTTCCTATGTATAGAGAGAGTTGGTGCTTTGGATTTTACACTGTGCAGCTGTAATTAAAATTTAATCAAGCCCAACTCTGACCCCGTTTTCCACTTACCTTTCAAAGCTCAACCAGCATTGAACAAAACATTCATAAACTGCAGATAGCCATGTACTGTACCGTACCAATGGCACACTTTCGCACAACTATATTATGTATGCAACCCTAATGATTGCTATTAAATTATACTCATAAAAATGTACTATTTCAACTTTAAGACTCTATTAATTATTGGCAAATATGGACTCATCCATATTCTATTATGAATTTCTATGGTGTAAGTGTGGGCTTTAAATCAATGTTACTATGATGATGGTTTGAAATCCAAGGTCGTACCATAGTATTCATGGTAAAACTAATGTGAAAAACTATGGTTATACTATAGTAACTATGGTTAACCCATAGTAGCCATGATAAAACCATGGTTTGAAAGCTGTTTTTCCTTCACACTGACAAAAAACTATAAGATATTTTTCATTTATATAAATTCATTTGTGTAAATTCAGTTGTTATTGTGTCTTGTGGACTATATGTAAACATCTGCTATGTGAAATAGATTATTCAGGGCAGTACTAAATAAAAAACAAAATGCAAATTTTATGATCCTTCCTTTTTAAATTATTAACATTTTGCAGATTTGCAAGGCATATATAAACCGATGACCCCAACTGTACATACATACACTGAGACACATAGACGATCTTGAGAGGCAGACAGCAGCTTTGAGATACCATGTCTGTTCTCTGTTCTTAGTTGTTGTCAGATGTCAAAACATGTCTGTGTGAGTGTGAAAGACAGAATGACAGCGTGGCGTATCACAGCAGGACAGCTCGTTGGTCACTCTTTTCCTTCTCTGTCTCTGACACAAACATACCGGCATATTCTCCGGGTGGCTTCAGCACCTTGTTCCTTTACCTACACTAACCCCATGTCACTCTTTTCAGATGCTGTGCACGACACTAGCTCAGCAGTTAAGATGGTTTGCTAGTGACCAGAGGTTGTGCGCCAGACTGACATGGTTGTGCCCGGGGCAAAAGACCCAAAACCTTTCACTGCAAGTTGGGAAATAATAGGAACACAACTGCTCCCTTGGGCATAAATAAAGTTAGCGTGTTCCTTGAAAGCACATGTTAATCTAACCAGCATCTCTCGCTGTGAATGGATCGGGTCTTGCTGCCCTGGGGGCTACTGTTGTTGTTGACTTGCTGAATCACGGTCTTGGATGAATAAGGATTAGGACCGGACCAATGCAGTGTGTGTGGGTTTTTTTTATTATTATTATTTAGCTGGAGGGAGAATGGGAGGCTTAATGGAAAGTATTATTGAGAGAAAATTACATCTGAATGGGGAAGTTTGATCAGCAAAAAAATGCTCCCTTCACTGGACTGAATGGAACCACAAGAAAAAGCATAGAGAGGGAGGGAATGTTTCATATTGACTGAAAATAGTGCAGTGGATCATCATCTGTACCACCTTGAACAGACCTCTGTGACATGCCTGCAAAAATGATACTGCTGAAAATACACTAAGCCTCTCTGCTCATCGAGGAAATTATATCACAATTCACAATCTTATAGAACCTACATGTCCTTACACTTGTGTTTAAGCTAATCTCTCTTCGACATGGCCTGTGTCATTGTGGCATTGACCAGATTGGAAATCTTACTGCTCCCGTTCCCCATAGGCCTCCTGTATTGTGTATCACTGCCTACAGAGCATCCAATAAAACATGCCTTAGGCCATTGGGAGGATTACAACTTCTAAATCTCAGTGGAAATTGCCACAGCAGTTTATAAAGCATATTCAACTATTGATCTGTTACCCAACATGTTGTATTAAAATCTTCTAGGAAGATTAGCATGCAGTGATAAATTAGGTATAGCATGGTTTACACATTCGACCTACAGTAAATCAATATCTAGCTGAAAAAAAAACCTCACTCTCTAAGCTGAGTTTCCATGGTGCATTAGTATGCCAGGTTCACGTGTCCTGAGAGGAGAGACCAGAGTGCATGGTGTCTGTGACATGTCATCCTCATTCTGTATCAAAAATCCTGAGCTGAGTTTTACTCAAACATATGGAAATAACCTGTTATGTATTATACATCCTGTAAACTACTGCCTTTTCTGGAGCAGACACAGTCTATGAAGTTCTCCTACTATTGAAGCATGATAATATGACTGTAGTATTATTTTTATACCACAGTTCTCAAATCTGATTGGTCTTTCCCATTTTCTCCTCAATTTAGTCACCTGCGAATTACCACCAGCCAGTTCTCCTAACAGACAACAGCTATCATCCAGGGAGCGTGAAGGCTAACACTTGCTTCCTCCAATCGCATCTTTTTGAACTAATGCTGCTGTGGAGAAAGAGTATGCCGATCTCCCACGCAGACAGCACAACCAATTTTGCACCCTTGGTGCCGAAACATGGCATCGGTAGGATTCGAACTCTCTTGATGATAGGGCAAACACTTTTTTGTTGCACCACTCATTAGAGATTTCCAAGGTGCATCTGGAAGCAACATCAGCACAAGAACTGTATGTTGGAAGCCTCATGAAATGAGTTTCCATGGCTGAGCAACTGCACACAAACGTAAGATCACTACGCACAATGAAAAGTGTTGGCTGGAGTGGTGTAAAGCATGCTGCCACTGGACTCTGGAGCAGTGGAAACATGTTCTCTGGAGTGATGAATCACGCTTCACTATCTGGCGGTCTGATGGATGAATCTGGGCATGGTGGATGCCAGGAGCACGCTACTTAACAGAATGCATAGTGCCTATAGGAAAGTGTAGTGGAGGAGGGATAGCGGTCTGGGCCTGTTTTTCAGGGTTTGGGTCCCTTATTTCCAGTGAAGGGTAATGTTAATGCTTCAGCACATAAAGACATTTTAGACAATTGTATGCTTCCATTTGGTAATAGTGGCAATATTTTGTGGAAAACTCTTTCCTGTTCCCGTATGATAGTATGACACAAAGTGAGGTCCATAAAGACCTAGTTTGATGAGTTTAGTGCAGAGGAAGTTGAGTGGCCTGCACAGAGCCCTGACCTCAACTACACTGAACACCTTTGAGATGGAACGTTGTTTGCAAGCCAAGTCTTCTCATCCAACATCAGTGCCTGACCTTACTAATGCTCTTTTTACTAAATGGCCACAAATTCCCACATACACACTCCAAAATGTAGAAATCCTTCCCAGAAGAATGGAGGCTGTTAAAGCTGCAAAGAGGGAAACACAACTCCATATAAAAGCAGATGGTATTTCAAAGGGATGTCCAACAAGCTCATATAGGTGTGATGGTCAGGTGTTCACATAATTTTGGCCATATAGTGCATAATAATAGTGAGGCCTGATTAAGCATTAAAGGTGTTACAGACCTCAATGACTGTGTCTTCTATAGACAAAGTCAAGCAGAAGAAAAAAGCTTTGTAATCCCAGGAGAGACCGCTAGCTTCCTTATGCCAATTTGGGACCATCCCCAAGTGCATTCTGGGAAAGTGTAAAAGTCACACACTGACCTGAATGCAGACGGAGAGTGAAATACACTGCAGTCTAAGAGAAGAGAAACCTTAGTGTACTGTTTGACAAAAAAAAAACATTTTAGCACATTAGATAAGCAGCATTTTATCACGGAAAATGTTGCATCCCACCCAGAGAAGGGCAAAAAGCACAGGAGCAGGATGGAGAAGAGCTGATCACGACTGCATGGCTGAGAGCTACAGCCCTGGATTCATAATCATTGGGGGAATCAAAACACTTTTCAATAATTCAGTATGAATAGAGGAGGGAGGGTGAAAGAGAATGAGAGAATCTTATCTTGCATTAAATGAGCAGGCAAAGGAAATGAGTAGAGGAAAATCTTGGAGATAGAGACTCATACGGGCTCATGTTTTCGAAAGACACATATTGGCTCATGTTTTCTTGAGACACTTTAAACACACAGCTTTCTGCACATTCACCAGTGAGCTCTGAAACACATACGGCAGCTCACCTTTACATAATCACCTTTACATAATCCTACATAATCCCTTCATACAACTGAATTAAAACGCGGCTTACCTCAGCACTGGTGCAACACTATGTACTCTGCATTTGAGAGAACCTATTCTTTTTTGAAAGCGTAAGTGGTCAAAACTCAATAAGATCGTATTGAGAGGCAAGTTTGACCTCTAATAATGCAATGCAATCAAACTGCTGTTTACTAGACTCCCTTATATTTCAGTTTACACATGTTATTCCTATCAAGGTGAAAGCTTAAAGAGCTCTAACAACCCATATTTCTGTTCTAACCCTGCCACCCAACCATTCTTTAAACACCCTTTGTATCATCCACTTCTAGGCATTAGGAGATAAGATAAGGATGGTCATTTTGATGGCCTGTGTACTTGACGGAGGAAAAGAGTGAGGACCTGAGCACCCTTTTACAAACACTCAATGTCGATAGCATGCTTTTTTCATATCTCATTCACTGCATTTAGGAATACAGTAAAAACAAAACAAAAACCAAATGCTATATATTTTTAAGCCACATACGTTGGTTGCCTTTATAGTTTTTCTCTACGGGACATATTCAGAGGATTTAATGGCAAGACTCCTATTAGATTTGTTTATTTAGATTTACTTATTCCGATGCTTGCCCTCTCCTCTCCTCATTTGTATATCATTGTATTAGTCTTTAAACTGTCACTTGCTATTATGTAAACTTGTATTACATTTGACAGCAAAGAAAAAAATGCTATTTCTCTCTTCAGTCCACATTTTCTATCCCTGTTTTTTTTTTTTTCAGCTTAAAGCCAAATGCTTGTGTTTAAAGTGTTATTGAAAAACCCAGTCTCCGACATTTCTACTCAAGAAAAATCTGGCAAACTCAGAAGCATGATCTACATGCAGGTAATTTGCATAATCTGAATGATGCACCCAGAAAATCAGCTTAAGCAGTTGCTTAGCCCATCTCTGAATATGCTTAAATTCTCCCACGTAAATTTTGGACTTTAGTCACCATCTGAAGTCACCAACTCTGAATACAGTTCTATGGCAGCAGAAACCCTCTGACAAATTTCCTCCTGTTTTTTATTTATACCGCTCACCTCCACCTGGCTCAATAAAACATACCTACCACACACATTTATGAGGCCTGATTTTTGTCGTTTTCTCACTAGCTATTTTTGGACTGATGAGCATGTATGTGTCTGATAGACAAGTACAATAATGTCCTTTGAAAGCCTGTTGCTCACATAAGCTATGCCCCATTTTCATGCTGATGTCACAACACTTAAGCCTTCTGTCAGCTCACAACTTTTTTAGGTGAAAAAGGTAATGCTGGTTAAGGAACGGTACTTTTGTTTAGACTCAGACGTGATCAAAATAAGAGAGAGTAAAGTCTGAGATCGTGTTTTTGTTATCACTTTAACGCTAAATGGATGTGACTGCAGGTGGAGCAGTGTGCCCAGTGCTCGAAGGCCTTCTGGTCTCCTCGGGTTAGTGTGTTTAATTTCTCGACAAGGTGAAAAAAACTTTTGTCAATTAATCAGTGCCCCTGTAATTATGCTGCTCTTGCTAACAAGTCCCAATTCTATCAATTATTTATTCTGAGGCCACACTTGCACATGCTGTCACGTACACACCTCATTCCAGGCAGGGGCCTTGAAACAGAGGATGTGGCTAGACTTCATGTTGCTAACTCTCACTCCATCACTCTCTGCTTCTCTGATTTGTTTTTGCACTCTCCCTCCATTTACCCTCCCCTTTATGATGGCCATGCCTCAGTGAAGGACATCTGAAAATGGCCAAGACAACAACAAAACACTTTGTCTTCTCACTCGATTCTTTTTTTTACACTTTTCTCCTCTTCAGAAAGGTGCCGTTCATCGACAGCAACATGTGTATTTCTGTGCCTGTGTGTTTCCTGCATACCATTGTACTCACATCTGGAAAAATGGAAATGTGCAACAGAAGTGTTCCCAAAAAAGGAGTTTGCTGACATAAACATACCTAACATCACGCTCAAAATGGTATAAACAGTGAAGACTAAGCATTAATTGTTTTCATCATCATCATCATCATTTGTAAAGCACTTTATCTTAAAGTGATTTAAGTATAAAGCTTAAAACACTATTTATTGGTAAAAGGCACATTAATGAAACAATCTATAGTTGCTAATGATTTAATCTATGAAAAACATAAATGGACTTAACAAGAGAAAAGCCCCAGGAACTATGAATAGGCCACTGGGATGGCCTCTACTGCTTCAGGAAATCAGCAAGATATGCCAGAACTAAACATTCTAGAGCTTTAAACATCATAAGCAGCGCACTATACTCGATGCAAAACATAACAGGCAGCTATTAAAGTAAATAAAACTGCTGGAATAACACTCTCCTACTTACTCTCCTACATCAGTTTTAACTTTATACAACATTTTGTTTTTTCTGTCATGCAAATGTGTTGTAACAGCATTGGTGGTTTCTATTAATATAACATTGTTCGGGGTATATTTTGATGAGCAATACTAGACAGAAGAATATAGTTCTTGACTGATAACTCCGATGTTCTTCTCGGGTCAGGTTTTAGATTTTTTTTATTTTTGTGCTCAGCTCATTTTATCTATTGAACATGCAAATTTACTTCTTTGCTGCTTCTTCCATACCCCTGCTTCAATAAATTACACAGGTTATGTTTGGGTCACCTTGACCGAGAATATAACTGCTTTTTACAAAAATAAAACAAATAGATAATTACCACCATCTCATTTGCACTCATACCTGATTACACACACCTGCTGGTAGGAGCACCTCAGGCATAAGAAGTGGTTTTGTGTGTCTTTACTGTTCTCCAGAACCATAGATTTATTCATGGTCTATCCTTTTTTTTTATCATTTTCAAAATAATTTTTTTGTCTCAGATGCCCAAAATCAATATGATCTGTGAACAGTAAACCCATTGCTAAGTAGCGAACAGAACACAAGGGTTAATGTAGGTCCTGCCAAAAATGCTCTTTCAAAGATCAAAAATTAATTTTTTTGATCAAAAATTAATTAGCCATCCACCAAGCGAGATATTTTTGTGGTTTCAGTCAGGTTGATGTCCACCACAGTGACACCAAAGTGCTAGGCGGGTTGCAATGCAGGCCTGTGCAAACTTTCCTCAGCAAAATGCTTTTAGACCTGAAGGCTAAGTTGACCTTTTCTTTGTGTGTGGGAGAGCTGTGTGCGATTGTGAGTAAGACTGCACTTTAGGCCAAAACTCTACTTCAATCAAGAAGTCACAACAAAATATGCTCTTTCAAACATGCTTACAGCATGTTTTTGGTTTCTATCTGAAACATCATTCAGGTGTTTTTTTGCTGAACAAAACTAGACAGAAGCACACTAGCTAATGGTACTTGAGATCTGGCCCTTGCTGCTCTAAGTAGACAGACGGGTTTCTAAGATTATATCAGTTTGTTGTGGACATCCATGTTTTTTTCCGAGTAGACGCTCGGGAACTCAGAGGCAGTGACTTGGGAATATCTGACTAAGTACAATGGAAGACGATGTTGGCTGTTTCTTCTGTATGTGTAGGGGGTTTCCTTTGTAACACACTACATTGCCAGGCACTCTGCACACTTGTGCATGAGGTATGTGGATAAATTGGCCAAATCTATGGATATACTGTATGTGACATTAGATTAGGTCACTGTGTGCCAAAGTCATAGCCTGTGTGTGTGCCTCTCCAGAGATATGCCTCATTTAGCCTCGCTCAGGCTCTCTCTCAAACCAGTGCTACATAGCAACCAGCCAGTGACGGCAGACTGGGGGGAGCCAGCAGGAGCCTGTTAGCCGTGGATAATAAATGATATTGGTCTTGGATGGAAAGGGCTTTTTGTCTCATTACTTCTAAAAGCATGAGGGACAGGTAATATTGACAATACCATAAAGACTCTAGGCCTGTTGGGTACACTGTCTGCCTCCTATTATCCCATACCTGAACTCCTGACACGGAGATAGGAATTAGTGGCTGGCTGCTCTGCTTATGGGATCAATACGCTATTGTGCTGATTTGGTGCAGCTGCCAAGACACCTTCAAAGCCCAAAATGCTTCTTCAGTGATCAAAAATTAATTAGCCATCCACCGTGCCAGACTTTTTTTGTGCTTTCAGTCAGGGTGATGTCCACCATAGTGACATCTGAGTGCTAGGAGGGACACACGGTGCAAACTTTCCTCAGCCAAAAGAGCAGACTTGACGGCTAAGTTGACCTTTTCTTTGTGAGTGGGAGAGCTGTTTGCGGATGTGAGTAAGACGCTAAAACTCTATTTCAAATCACAACAAAATACTTAGTCAAAAACAGTCAGATTCTTTCAAACATGCTTAGAGCATCTCAAAGTCCAGATTATAATTTATAATTCAGTGCAAAAGCATATCTGTGTAGGCAGCTGGGCCTTGCTCTGTAAATAGCCCTGGAAATGGCAAGTAATGGACACTAAATGGGTGGCTCTGCATGGGCTGAGAGAGAGATGATGACTTGTGTTTGTTGTAAATCATGGCACCTGGTAAAGTGGGTGTTTTACTCAAGCAGCAGCAGTGGAGCAGCAGCATCATGGGCCTGTGGAGCACATTTAAAATGGAGAACCCGCTCTGTGGATGAGTAAAAAGGCACACATGGCCGCCAGTGCATCCTCTGCACCTGCCTTGGTGCAGCTGCCTCCATACTCAGCCAAGAACCCGCATACCGATCAGACGGATAATTGCCACGGTGTCCTCTGGCCTCCTACAAAGCTCACAGTCAGTCTTTTGTGTAAGGGTGTTTTTCTCAGTTTGCGTGTTTTAACTGGGTGTTAACCCCCTGCCTACAAGCATACTGTGTAATGTGATGCATGAGGAGTTGGGGGTCTGGAAGCTTGGGCATCTGGCTTAGTGAGATCTTCAGCAAGGTGTGAAGCCTGCTCATAATGGAGACATGGTGAGTGCAATGTGTCCTCAAGGGGACCATTAATATTCAGGACAAATGTTGCAATAGCAGCGTTCATCATCATCTAAATATAAACAGTGTGATATCTTCTCAATTGAGGGAACATCTTTTGGAAGAAGGATGCTCCACTCCTCCTATGCCAAGGCACATTGAAGCTGTTATGGTGTTTTGATGATGGTGGTGGAGAGCGCTGTCTAATACATTAGTCCAAAGTCACTCAAGTCATTTGAGATGTGGTGAGTGTGAAGGTCACAGCATATGATTTAAATAATTTTCATACTCATCAAACCATTCACAGAGTCCTCAGGATGGGAGCATTGTCATCCTGGACCACACCAACACCTTAGACACCTTATGTTGGTTTTTCCTTAAATTTGCCACCTGTTTGTAGATTGTATCTTGAGTAGTAACAAACCTATCCATCTTTGATTCTTGAGAGCTGTGTGAACCAGCATGTCTTGTCTTTCATCACAAAGCCGAGGTCATATTTCCTCTGCAAACACTGCAACAGCTTCTTCAGGTGACCTTTCTTGAACACTGCTTGTATTTTTTTCCACAAGAACTGAAACATTCATCTCTTGTTCTCTTGGCTAAATCCTGGCATACTTCTCCTAAAACCCCAGAGGCAGACAGCAAGAGAGAAGACGTTTAAATAATGAAGTTTTTTTGGTAGAACCGTGGCCTAGAAAGTACTTGAGAGAAAGAAAATACACCTTACAATTGTCTTTTCTTTTGCCAAGTTCTGCTGTGCTTCACTTCATTCAAACACTGTGAGATGTTATTTACCTTTTTGGGGTTTAATACTGGAGGGAGAGAAATGGAAAGAGAGAGAGAGATGTGGTACGAAACCAAGGGTAAGAGGGAAAATCAGAGAGAAAGTGTTTGCTAGGGGAGCTGTGGGTGATTGCGGTCATTTTGTCCAGTGGCAAGTAATCTCAAGGGTCACTACACTATCTGCAAGTCAGCTTTGGCTGAAACTTAAGTAAACAGGCCACTAATTATCCTTCTCGTCTTTTGCTCTGTGACCCTCCATAATTAGCCTATGCTCCAGAGTAATCATATTGAACACTCGCCTGCAACCCTCTCTTACTTTGCTTTTCCCAGCATGCCTCTGAATCTGGAAAAACTTCACTGAATCCCAAGAAAACTGTATCTGTGGTTCATCTCAATCCTTACTGTGCATTATCAAACGTACGAATAGAAAAAATCACTGAACATGATGTTGTTTGGATGGTCTAGCCAAACATGGGTTTGATTATCGACACTCAGGAGGTTGTGAGAGCAGAACTCTGATTGGCTTGGCAGTCCAATGGTTTCCGGACTCCTTGGTGCCTGTTAATCTCCCAATCAATCAATAGTGCGAGCAGATGTGACACAAAAACCTGTTTGTTCCATTAGAGCACTGATATAACCTAATGCCTATCCTTTCAAGCGTTCTCTTGCTCTTGCTCTCTTTCTCACTTATTCGCTCCAATAAACCCCCGTTTTAACTCTGTGCCACTTTTCTTCTTCAAAAAAAATGCTAATCCAGAGCTGAACATGCATATCTATGCTGTGGCACTCTGACTTTTTTTCCATTCCTCTTGTCTTTTCTGAGTGAACTTCCTGTTCATCTCCGTTGTCTCCCTAGTGAGCTGGATATAGAGACAAATGAACAGGAGGAGCAAAAGCAGCTTTTTGTGGCCCAAATGCACAGGATACTCAGGAGGGAATAGGGGGTGTAAATGAGAAGCTTTGGCATAAACTGCTTGCCTGCTTCACTCCGATGTTGTTTTGCTCCTTTAAATAATTGACACGACTGCACTACTGATGACAGGGACAAATAGACTGAAGTAATATCTCAGGCAGAGGTTGTTCTGGTATAGAATACTCTCCCACAGTGAAAAGATCTGAGTCATAAATCCAGTAAGAGTGAAGTATTCCTAAACAGACAGTGCAGTAACAAATGTATTACAATGCCTCCTACATTAAATTTTTTTTTTTTTTTTTTTTTTTTTTGCAATGCAGTGTGTCATTTGTAGTATTGAGGCTCTAGATGCATTCTCATCAAACAATGGCCTTATCATTCAAAATATTTTGTCATTTTGCATTTTAGAGTCAAACTTTCTTGGACAAAGTCAGTCTTTTCTGTTGAAATGATTTAAAACATTACACTAGATCTCGCTCTCTCCCTCTCTCTCTGGATACGTGTGTGTGTGTGTGTGTGTGTGTGTGTGTGAGAAAGAGAGAAAGAGATCATGATCTTGCATTGAACCTGTTGGACCAAAGGCACAGTAGGAGATGTCACAGGCTGATGTCTCAGTACACTTGCTGGTTCTCTTGGGAGTGTGATAGTGTGTGATGGAGGCTGTGTGTGGGAGCAGATTGGAGACCGTCACTGCATGCTAGTACGTCTGTGTCTCTTGTGCAGTGATTCTCTCCACTGTTTCTCTTATCTGATTGAAGAACAGGGTTTCCTTCACTGCTGTCAAATTTTGTTCAATGGTGCCAGGACCCTGTGGGAATGCAGAGGAGCTTAAAGGGAAGATCATTCACTTTTTAGGATATAACATCGCTTCGGTGCTTTATCCTAAGCCCTTGATTCACCTATGAAACAAAAAATGGTCTTATACATTAAACTCCTGGCTTATTATTCAGTTATTCATCATTCATTCATTTCAGAAACTACTTTGAATTATTCTATAACTACAGTGAAACTAACAGTATAGGTATGTAGTTATGAGAGTGAGGAATGTATGGACATTTTAATATTTGCACTTATTTTTCAGACCTGAGGCCAGTAGAATTCAGAATAATTGAAAGCTGTTTTCAATCTCATTCCAGCAAACCCATCACTAGTCCACCTAAAAATGACAAACATAATGCTTTACTGATATATACAGTGAAAAAGGAATCAAATGAAAGTGACTACAACTCATAAAAATGCTGAGTTATTTTTGTACATCTTAGTAGCTTTAACAGAAAGACAAATTGTTCATCAATGTCAGGCAGAACTAACCCAAGTCTGCAATGTTCTCAAATAATTTATAATAATTTCCATATTACTCAATAATTTACTAATTATTTGGCGTAAAAACATAACTATAAATTGTTTCTTGTCACAGAGAGCTGACTGCAAAGCTGAGTCTACATTTTAACAGTGAAGAAGGTTTTGTTGTTTTGTGTGGATTACAGACATTCATTCTGCACTGGTACTGTATTTTTATTTATTCTCTATTCAGCTTTTAGGGCCAATGTTAGTTGTACTATAAAGAATCTCATAGTCATAGCTATGTTGGAAAAAAAGGATATAAAACACCACTTATCTTATGTATGAAAAAGGGACAAAAGTAGACAAAGACCTCTGAATGTTAAAGAAAGAAAAGTAAAACAGTAGTATATCAATTAAATAAACATTAATATGAACATTTTGTGATGTACAATGTGACATAAAATATTTTATGAAGTATAATCTGACACGCAATTATGCAATCCATCAGGTGTCACATGAACCTGTATTGATGAAGTATTGAGGACTGGAGAGTTTAAGTGTGAAAATGCTTGTCTAGGGAGTTAAGGAGTAAATTACTACAGAATGAAAACCGCAGTGCTGAGCTGGAACTAAATGCTCACGGTTGGATGCCACTCACCGTCCCAATCAACCCCGGTAGGTGGCTCATCAGAGGATAAAAATGCCACTCACTGGGAAAGAAGAAAGAGAAGAGGCACCCTCAAGGGTGCTGCCAATCACCTGCTCGACCCACCAGAGCTGCACCACACTCTGGGACAACTGCACACTCCTCTGCTTCCAACCTTTCAAAAAAAAAGTGCTCCTTTGGGGTTTAACTAGCCTTCTGTGTTCATGCTAGCCACAGTGTGGTACTACGTCATATCTTATTAAGATAGAATACAGCAAGTGAAGATGTGACGATTGGTGCGCACACATTTCTAATGTACAGACATTATGCACTCCATAATCACCCTTTCCCCTCTCCCAATCTTTGCAATACGTATATCTTACAATAGAAATAGTTCTGCACATCACAGACACATGTATGCATATGACTTTTTTTTATTGAAATATATTAGACATAATTTTAGATTATTATTAGTTTATCTGCTATAAAACATGATCTTGGTGACCATGCAGTATTTTAAACTATCCCAATTTGGAGTAAAAACTATGACCCTGGCAACCCTGGCAACTGTCCACTGCTCCTCCTCCACTGAGTTTATATTCACCAAGCCACTAATGATAAAAATCATAAAAAAGATAAGACAAACCTTTTAGCAAACTATAATCAAGTTCTGAAGACTTCCAAACCTCCCCAAAATAGTAAGTGATTGTAAGTGCATCCATCTATGTACATGCCATCAAAACAGAAGGTACACAGCATCCCACTCCTCCCTCCCACATATAAGCATGACTCGGATGGGAAACTCTTATCTGTGTAGAACAAAGCAGCAGACTTCTGTTGCTCCACAGTCGTCTATCCCTGAAATGATCTGTGTATGATCTTAAGGTCTTAATTGAGCATCCACTGGGGGGACAGTGTGTGGGGGCCAGTACTACACAACCATGAGCAAATGTCAAGGATATCCTTCTAATTCAGGAAACAATATAAGAAAAAAACTATTCCGCACACATATACTGCATACTTGATACAGAGCAATCTGAATGCAGTTAGAACAAATATGCAAGGTTAATCAGCCCTGGTATTTGACAATGTTCCTGACCTTTTCATGGAACAAACTTCATTTTAAAGAGTGTGTCCATTTATGGGCACTTTTTGTGAGATATTTATTTAGGGAATTGAGAACAGACCTTGAACAAATATTCCTCACAGATAACTATTCCATTTACCTGTGTGCACTGAATTGAAACCAGAATAATGTCCTCTACGGTGACTCAGCTACACTGTTAACGTGCATAGGAAAGTACTTGTGTGTTGGTTTTCCATGAATAAACAGTTTAGGACATGGCGCTGAAGTAATTAAAAAGAGGCATGTCCATACACACATTTGCACAGTGTGGGTGCAGGTGGTTGCTAGGATTGGCTGTGAGATATTAACCTAGGGAGGGAGGAGGGGTGAAATAATCAGTGTTTATTAATTGAGATGCCTAGACTCAGGTGGGGATTGCATCGGGAGTGTAGAGAAACCATAAGACCTCTCAACACATGCATTTCTGAGCTGCTATAATCTCTTTGCAGGAGGCACAGAGGACAGCCGAACTCTCACCAGGTCTGAAACACCAAGTAAAAAAAGAACACTGATAACATTCAGTCTCACAAAGGAACACCGGCTGTTAGCGAGATCCCATCCCGATCTCACTGTCACAATATCCCTTCTGATTAATGGGGGCAGAGAGAGAGAGAGAGAGAGAGAGAGAGAGAGAGAGTAGGTATGTTCTGTGTTTCAGGGTGGTGGTAAACAAGAGGAGCACAAGGGGAGGTCATCAGAGAGATAAAGAAAGATGCGAGACCATTCATGGCACTCCTATATGGAGAATGTCCCACTGTTTGGAACATCTAACGTCAGCTCCCTGCTGAGAGTTTAATAAAACTGAGTGCACAAAACAAAGGAACTTCTATCTGGGGAAAAAAAGAAAACAAGCAGCGGACCTTGCTAAGCTTACACGGATCTGAATAATTCAGAGCTGGGGTTGGCGTGAGTAGAATATAAGAGTGATATTAAGAATCGTAATGAGGAGTATGCACACTGAAGGTCACTTCCAGAAGGCAGTGAGTGTCACTGAAAAGGACTGAGTGAATATGAATGTATCAGCATACTGTGTGTGTTTCTGAATGCACAATGCACACACTTTGAGATTTGTATCACTGCCCTTTCCTGTGGCTTGTGTACATGTACATATTGGCGAACTCATCCACAAACTCCCCTGAACCCCAGATTAGTAGTAGTGAGGAAGGGCAGAGAGGCAGATGACAACCTGCCCGGGGGTAGGAAAGAAAGCCGGACTCAGCACTGATGGCTCATAGCTGTGGCAGGCAGGTGTGGCAGGCAGTGTGACATGAAAACACACAGGATTCCTGTCAACACAGGCAGGGTATGTCATCTTCAGTCTCTCTCCACACCCTGCTACTGTACTCGACATCAGCGGCCTTCACGTTGACATTGACCTTTCCACTGCAATTAGCCATTTAATTGGCGATTAATTATTAATATTAGCAAAACCAACAGGGCTTAGGGTTGTTTGTCTCGCTTACCTCATTACCATCTGCTAATGACCAAGCCAGCATCTCATTTCCACTCCAAAGAGAAAACCAGGAAATTTGTGCTGAAATTTCAGGTGATGGTAAAGGGCACAGGAAGATGCTGCTTGAACCACTGGGGCAGTCTTGGATACTCATGGCAAAAATAGATTCAAATAAATCAGCAGTTCTATTACATTTTGATAGTGAATCACTTGGCTACTCCTCTATTCTAGAGCTGGAAGTAGTACTAAGAGGAACCCTTCAGAAAGGGGTTGCACACAGTAAAAATTGCACGATGATAAGACATCCTTACATGCTGTAAATTACTTACTACTCATTGAGACCAAATATACACTATATAGCCAAACGTTTTTGGACACCCCACCATCACATCCATATGCTGGTCTTCCCTGAACTGTAGCTACATAATTGGAAGCAAACATTTGTGTAGAATGTCTTTGTGTGCTGTAGAATTACAATTTCCCTTCACTGGAACTAAGGGGCCCAAACATGTTCCAGCATGACAATGCACCTGTGCACAAAGTGAGCTCCATGAAGACATGGTTGCCAAGGTTGGAGTGGAAGAACTCGAATGGCCTGCACAGAGCCCTGACTTCAACCCCACTGAAAACTTTTGGGATAGATTGGAACACCGACTGCACCTCAGGCCTCCTCACCCAAAATCAGTGTCTGAATGCACTAATGGTCTTAGGGCAGAATGGGCAAATCCCCACAGCCACACTCCAGAATCTAGTGGAAAGTCTTCCCAGAAGAGTGGATGTTATTATAACAGCAAAGAGGGACTAAATCTGGAATGGGATGTTCACTAAGCACATATGGGTGTGATGATCAGGTGTCCACAAACCTTTGGCAATATAGTGTATCTTCATAGAAACATAGAAATATAGAAACAGGAGAGGTGAAGGATGGCCATAAACTCTCCCCTTCTCTAACACCATTGAGATTCTCAGAATGTCTGCACAAATGAGGTACTCGGCATGCAGGGCGCTCTGACGCATGAAGCTCATCTATGTGATAAGAGGGAACACTCAGTCAATTACAACAAATACTTGTGGACAGGCTGAATCACAGAGCGTCCAAATTAGAAAACTCAAATTAGTTTGTTATCCATTGCACTTTACTTATTCTTAGGAAATGTGCATAGGTCAGGAAAAAATATTTTCTACCACGTGGAATAGTTTTTAAGGTCAGATTCAGCACTCTATTAAGATTATTTTTCTTTACTCATATCAGAATTTTATACATAATTTTTTTATGAACACTTGCTTCGAAATGTATTAAAATATGACTATGAGGTAGTAGATTATTAAATATGTACACGTTTATGTATCATTTATAAAAGATCTACGTTTAACAAATATAACTTACATAGCTTTCATATGAGTTTCTCATAATCATTTTATTTCATGGAATCATTGACAAGTGCATTTTCAGCTAGATTTAATTGATAAAATGTCAATTAAAATCAAAAGTATTTATCATTTTAAGAAAAATGCTATCTCTGACTTTAGACCTTATTAACCAGTGTGGGAAATTACATGCATAAACCAATTTTGAATGCTGAGTGAAATAATGGCCAATAAACATAATGTTAGTAATCAACAGAATCCAAGAAAAGAGTTAAGCCTTCAGCACAAATCATTGTCATCTACGCAAATGTCTTTACATGGACTACAAAGCAGTCATAACATAGATTAATACAGAATTATAAAACACTGTAACAGTTTCTGTATGCATGCCATTTTAAATTTGACTTTATAATTTCTAGGCTTTTCCAGTTCATTGTTTCTAATTTTTCTATTTTACTGCCATCATTATCTTCATATCGTCTTATGTACTGCACAATAGATTAATCAGTATCAAGGACTATTTCTGCTCTCACACAGAATGACTTGGCTTTTGCACAAAACTACATGGCTGCACTCAAATCAACCCTGCTTGCTTATATACAACATTCCCATTTGAAATGATGCTCCTCTTGCACAAATTAGGAAATTAGCTATTCATCGAATGTTTCAATGCAGCTATGCAGTGACAGTTTAATGGTAGGCAAATCTATTAGTTAGTTATCTAATCTGCTCAACATTTCTATTAGATTGATCTTGACGTAGTGGAACTGGTGCTGTGAATTCCTCATTTAAATTGTGCAGCAAAGATCATTGGTATGTTATAACTGTTATAATTATAATGTACTGTTATAATTACACCTGTAATGGTATCTGGGACGGGGGGATGTGATAAACAACACCTAGATGTTGCTATGCTATCTAGAGCATTACACTGTAAATTCAGAAAAAACATATTTTATTTAATTATCAAACTACAAATAAGACAATGTGTAGATATTAAAAAAGGATGATAACTTCAGAATCAAACTGATAGGGACTTGGTCTATACTAAGTGTCTAATATATGACATTGAAATGGGACTTGCTTCCCTTACATTTCCCCACCAATGAGATTTTAGGACAGTAGTAAAGATGTTGTGAGTTGAAACCGTAAGCTTTTGAAGAAACCTTAACACTTCAGCACAAAAAGTTACAAGCAAGAATAATGAATCCAATGCAGAAAAAGTAAATTAGTGTAGTAATAATGTAATTTCGATGTGCACATAAGGTTTCGTTTATGTGCAAGGCAAATCCATACATGACCAGGACCTGTATATTTGTATGAGTGCAAAATAAAACCTCTGTCTGAGATCAGTAGGAATCTACTCACAAATAAAACTATTGTGCACTCAACTATAATAGTGATGGAAAATCTGATTCAATTTACCAAGCTGATGCCTATGAACTGGCCAATTTTGCTCAGGGGAATATGAGGCCTCCAAATTGCTCCACATAAAGTGTGTTATGCTTGTTCAATATTCTTACTTTTTACTTACGTTCACATTTGGAACCATTTTTATTATATTTGTTTAATGAGTGTCCAAGGCATCTATCAACAATCTAGCTAACACCCAATAGTAAAAGTACATCATTAACATTTTTGCTGTGTATCTGTATCAAGTAAAGTATCAAGTGTTTTTCCCTGTGATCCATATTCATGAATTTACAATGCCAGCTTTTGTGGTATGCAACAGAAAAAGATCACAAAGTTGCGCATCATTTTGTCACAAATATTGTCAACGGCTACTATATACTACTAGTCTAACACCTTTATAAACATATTAGTTTGTGTTAAGTGATATGCATTTGGCTCAGGGGTTCTGGTTCATATAGTCAAGCATATCTCTCAACAAGGACATTCGCCAATCATGTCATTTATGGGTTCAACATGTGTAAATATCTGCTCAGTTTGGCTCATTTTCATTTTGCTAGTCAGGGCTCAGGGCACGGAGCTGAACTTTTTTTGAGGTTAAACTGTTATATTGTTAGAGTTGTACTAGAATCTTAAACCAATAAAATCAACACAAAGTTCAATTTGCGCCATTCAACCAATTCGTCTTAAGAATTAACTGAGAAAAAAACTATTTGTTCATGGGTCAGACATCACTAATATAAACAGTGTTACTGAAGATGTATTAGTTATGAAGTAACATTCCAACCTATGGTCAGGACTGTAAAAAAAATCTGTGCACCTCTAATAACTATAGCTTTTAGAGCATATCCCAGAGCCAGTACACTATTCAGCAGTGTTAGGCAGATTCTGGCTGTTCAAATATCTCTGGCTGATTTGGGTGCTTACTTATAGGCATGAAAGAAAGAAGAATAGTGCTTTGTGAAGAAACAGAGATAAATACAGTGTGAAGGACAGAAAAGCTGAGAAAAAAGCTTTTTCTTATTACATACCACCATTCACCTCCCTGATCCCTCTCGGCTGGACAATCAAGGCTGATTCACACAGGTGTTACTATTTCTGTTTAATTTAATTCCAGAGACATTTAAAGGAAATAGTTTTATTCCTATTTGGAGCTAGAAGTCATACAATCTGGCTGTTTTGCCTTTTGTGGACAGAAGATTTGAGTGGATGAATGATCAACATTTCAAATTAACAAAATTCCTTTTAATACAAAATGTACTTGTAACCAGATGCAAGGCTAGGCTTTCTAAATATGCTGTTTGCACTTTACACACCACCACAGGTTTGAGATGGTTGGTAAACAAATGCTACTGTTGTTATAAATGTAATAACTGGCAATTTACATTTCTGTAATCACTGAAACCATTACTGTGAAGCATAATAATGCTTTTTATAATTACAAGAATTGTAAAATTGATTCACCATCGGTAATTATGCTAAGTGATTGATTCTTAATTGATTGAAGATAATAACAGCCTTAAAGATCATCATATGTAATGGTATTATTATCTTGTAATCAATAATCATAATAACAATAATTTTGAAAAGTGTGAAATCAATTGGCAAATAACCTTTGGAAATGCTAAATGAAATACAGTTAAGGCAATATGATGTGCAGTCTGTGAGACACTGGGTCTGGGTATTTCCTGTCTATTCAGTCTGAATATGAATGCATTTTTGGTTAAATCTTATGATTAAGGTTAGAGTTGTACTTTTTTTTTACATTAATCTTTTATACAGATCATTTTTCCTAATTAGGTGTATGTATCATAGACTACAGTACAGGCATCTTTCTTTTTGAGTGAGCATGTTTGTGTGTGTGTGTGTGCGTGTGTATGGGCGGGTGGGTTCATGAGACTAAAGGAATGCACAAATAGCTTCTAATGGATTCTTGATGTATGCAGTATTCTGAATGTGAACTATATGAAGCAGGCTTCTTTCTTCTCTAAAGGACACTGAGATAGACCTGTGAAATTGTATGAAATAGCACTGTATATAATGGTGGCCTTTAAAAAGCTCTTGTACAGAAAACATCTCTATATGAGTTGCATTCACTTAAATCCCTAGTTTATTCAGACTATTTTCTTCTTAATTCAAGTTTGGCTTTCACATTCTCAGGGTGCATTATATGTAATCCTTCGATGATCTATAGGGCTGATGGACTCCATGATCACAGTTGGGCATCCCTGTAATATGGTGTAACCATTATAATGTATATACTGCAGGTCAAAAGTTTACATACACCTAAGCCAAAGACGTTCAAACTCCACACATTTCACGTTACCTTACATTTCCTGTGTTAGGTCAATTAGGGTATCTACTTTATTTCCACAATAGGTCATTTCAAAATATTAGCATAGAGCTAGATTTATTTCAGTTGTTATTTGCTATATCTATTTTTATTGGCTCAAAAGCTTACATATACTTTCTTAAACAACAAATAACTGGGGTAGCCTTCCACAACTTCTCATAATACTTCACACAATACAGAATTTTTGCCCATTCCTCCTGACACAACTGGTGTAACAGTCAGGATTGTGGACCTTCTTGCTTGGCTACACTTTTTCAGTTCTGTCCAAAAATGGGATTCAGTTCATGGCTTTGTGATGGCCACTCAAATACTTTCACTATGTTGTCTTTAAGACATTTTTGTTACAATTTTGCATGTATGTTTAGGATCATTGTCCTGCTGGAAGCCCCAGTTGTGACCAAATTTTAACTTTCTGGCTGATGTCTTGAGGTGTTGCTTCAGTATTTCTTCATAATCCTCCTTCCTCATGATGTGTTCTATTTTATGTAGTGCACCAGTCCCTTTTGCAGCAAAACACCCCATGACATGATGCTGCCACCCCCATGCATCACAGCTGGGACAGTGTTCTTCGGATTAAAAGCCTTTGTATGCTGGTCCTGGAGTAGAGGCTTCGCTTTGTGTGAGTGCCTTTCAGGCCATGGTGATGTAGAACTCGATGGCTACGGTGGATAAGATAATATTTGATACCAGATGCCATCTTTCTTTTTTGTCATCTTGCGGTTCAGTTGAACCTTTCAGACCAAAGTTCGTTCATACTTGGGAGGTTGTGCATCTTTCCTGAATGATGCAGTGTCTGTATGATCCCAAGATTTTTTTTTACTTGCATACAATTGTTTGTACGGAGGCACTGTTTCTACATGGAGGCCCTTTTATAGCCACAGGTGCATTCCCACTTAACTCCTAATTCTGACAATTAGCCAATCAAAAGATTCTAAATATAATTATAGCAATTTCTGGAATCTTCCAGAAACAGTCACGTCCACGTTAATCTGGATAAATTTGAAAATGCATCGTTTTTCTCTACATTTTGGCCTTCCGTCCACACTGAGACAGTGTCTTTGTCCAGCTTTTCGAAAATTTGAAAATGCCATTTTCACGTTGTAGCATGGACTGAGATGGACTGAGATATTCAAAAACAATGATGTATTTTTAGTCATGCGAGGCAGTCATGTGACCCATTCAACTCAAAATAAACAACTTTATAGTCTTGGGTTACCTACATCAACGACTCCACCTCTTCATCTGTCCTTTTAAAGAACTCAGTGCTTTTCCTTGACATTGCCGCATCACTTCAAAGACATAGAAAGTAAATAAACTCCTGAAAGAAGTGACACAGACCAAAGCTTCTTACATTTTTACGCATGCGCAGAAGAGGGATTTTCAGATGTTTCAGTGTGGACGAGCAATTTTTGGAAAACGTTTGAAAATGCCAGTGTAGACGGAGAGCGTTTTAAAAAGAAAATGTAGTTTTCAGATCCATCCGGATTAATGCATACATAGGCTTGATGTATGTAAACGTGTGACCCACTGGAATTCTGATATAGTGAAGTAAAGCTAAAATTAATCTCTCTCGAATTGATTGTTTTAAAATGACCTCTGATGTGAACAAAGTAAATGCCCTCATTGACTCCCAAAAGAAATGTGTGGTAATGTGTTGTGCTGTGATAAACTGAGATTGCCTAGATGAATGTAAACTTTCGGCTCCAACTGTACACTGTATGTTATTTTTTTGGTTTTCAATTACCCTAAAAAACTCAAGAAACATGAGGAGAGTAAGGGCGCAGTGCTGTCTATAACGTAATGACTTTCTCAGTCACCTGACCTTAATCTAATCAAGCTGTTCTTGGAGAAGTTAAATTGAAAGAATTGCACGAAAGAGAGAGAGAGAGAGAGAGAGAGAGAGAGAGAGAGGTTTCCATGCCAGCTTGCCATGAATTTGTGCTGTTTTTATTTTTTCCTAATTTGCATTCATTTTTATATCCAAGAATAATTTTGGTTTTAACAGTAGAGGTCCCCTCATTCACAGCTTTCTCTTGTACATAAGACTAATATTAGTGTAATCAAAAGCAAGCAGCAGACACAGGGGTGCTTTGCATCGATGACCACATGATTGCTGGTTCATTTTCTGCATCATGCACCAAGGAAATGAGCTAATGTTAGATTAAATAGATTAGATAAGAAGGCTGCAGGATTTAATATCCCAGGGATTCCACTCCATAAATGTACCCTCCAGTAAAACACTAAGTGCCTTGTAATTAAAAGACATGATTTCGAAGCCACCACTGTTTCCAGCAGGAGTAGACATTGTTTTATGGAGCCATATTGGTGTCATTTGGGTCTTCCTCCTCTTCCTTGTGGTTCTTACATGCAACATGCAACAGCACCTACTGCCATGATGAACACCAATGTCACACTGCATCGCACTGACACATCTACCCATGGCTGAGTGGGCAGGGTGGGGACATTTTCACTGTGTGCTGATCAGGAGCTACCAGCTGCGACGGAGTCACTCACCCAGACCTGACACATAGGCCACAGCCACATGGCTTAAAATAAACCTTGCCCCAATGACAGTGTCAGGGGTACTCATACTGATCAAACGCACACACACACACACACACACACACATCACAGTGTGGCATTTACATAGAAGAATCAAAATACTCATGGCAGAGACTGCATTTATATAACATCTCTGTTCAGATAGGCCTTTAATAGGACATTATTTGATGTCACCTTTGAAATACCATCTGTCTCATGCTTTTTTCTGTGCGTGCAAGTGTCAGTGAGTGAGAGAGAGAGAGAGAGAGAGAGAGAGAGAGAGAGAGATGGACAGAGAATGCAGCTGCAGTCAGTTCTAGACATTTAACGTTTACCTTGTTTGAAAGATTATGTTAATCTCTCAAACTGCAATTAATTAACTGTCATCAGCAGTGTAGCAAAGAAACCACAACAACAACAACAACAACAACAACAACATGCATTCTGTTCGCCTACTCTCATTCATTGATTATCTGAACATCAAGGTTCAGTGCAGCCATAACACAAAATATCCATAGCAGTGGTAAGATATGAAAAATTCATATTATGATAATCATTCCACCCTAGTATATATGGTAACAGGGTGTTGGAAATTGCTAGAATATTTTATTGCAGATTGTAAATATGCCTCCATTAGGTTATTATGCAGAATTATCATTTTATACTCAGTTTGCTTCTTTAAAAAGTAAAAATCTATTCTAATAAATATTTTCCATATTTCATTAATGTAACATCTTTGGGTTTCCTTCTCTTGGTATAGTCTACCATGAAACCCATGGAGTCTACCATCTCATCCTCATGATCATGATCATGGTCATTATTACCATCCCAACTTCATTTTTCATTCAGGATTATTTGTGAGCCATTAGATGTATTCTGAATTAAATTAAAAATATTGGGAAAATCTTTTCTTGATGTGGGTCTGGAGTAGTGTTGCTGAAGTTAGAATACCCTCAGGGCAGGAACTTTAAGACCATGTGCCTGGGTGGGGATTTATTTTTCATCATTTCATCATAAAGGTTTCATCATTAGGAAATAGCAATAAATCAGCTCCTAATCAAATGGAGATTATTTTTTGGCAAGGGCTTCACTGATTTTTTTTTTTTTTTTCTGGTGTGCTGAATCTATTATTAATTCACGACTCTCTCCGTTCTCACGACTCGCTCTGTGCGAACAGAAAACTACGGCTGCTAAGAGTGCAACTCATACTTCCACACTAAACAGTGTCCGAATAGAACTCAGTCATAACTCGAGTACTATACTATTTAGTATAAAAGTATGCGGTTTCGGATGTAGCCAATCACTCTGTGAGAAAAGCAGCCAATCAGTTTAATGCATTCCTCATAAGCTGAGAGACTGAGAGACAGGATCCTCACTCACTCTAGTCTAAAGTTGTTTTTTCAGTGTAAAACAGGAGGATTGAAATTTATTTATGCATCTGCTTTTCCTAAACCGGACACTAATTCATTTGGATACATATACATATATGTGTGCATATGCATATATACATACATATATATATATATATATATATATATATATATATATATATATATGTACACACACATACATACACATATGTGTGTGTATGTGTATGCACACACACACACACACACACACACACACACACACACATATATATATATATATGTGTGTGTGTGTGTGTGTGTGTGTGTGTGTGTGTGTGGAGGCTGAAGCGCGAGAGCTGTTTGTTTCCCAGTTATGGCAGACTCACTTGAACAGCACAGCCACAGAATCACTGAAAAGCATGCGTCCAGTATATTACTTATGAGAATAAATATGTGCATATCTGCATATTTATTTTTATTTGTTTATTTAAAAATGATCAGCATGCAACAACATTAGCCTACACACACACGCACGCACACACACACGCACACACACACACGCACACACACACACACACACACACCCTACCCATTTATTCTCCATTTTAATGACTGTTCTGTTTGACATGTGAAAAGCCCCAGTGAAACACATCTAAGCCATGCAGGCTGCACAACAGCTTTCAACTGAAGAGCGACTGATAAAAACTGCAGTGCGGCACCCACGGTTAATATCGAAAAATAAGAAGAATAAAAATAAGAAGAAAGAAATAGCATAATATTTCCGGATATAAGCTAGATTCAGGTTTTAACCTCAGGATGCTTTGACACAACCAGGATCCACCATGTCATTCAGATCTAAAGCTCTGCTGTTAAACCCATTAAACTTTCAAAGCCGCACGCGCCACTGAACTTGTCTCATGATGAACCTGCATGGTTTTGTTGTTTGTTGTTGTTGTTGTTTGTCACTGACTATTAATCTTTATTTAACACCAGACTCTATTTACATCTCTACACCATTATGACCTAACAAAACACCTGCCAGGTGCAACTTCTGATCACAAAGCAAACACACACACACACACACACACACACACACACACACACACAAAATAAATAAATAAATAAATAAAAACCCAGGAATGAGCCTTACCCCGTTTAAACATGTTGGAAAAGTGGTGGTGCGCGTTAAACCCCTCTGGGGATCATTTAGTCTCGAGGTCTGGTCCGGATGGGATTATTTTTCACTCTCGATTAGATAAGAAGCAATGAAATTTTCGCTGGATGTCGAATGAAGGCATTGGCGGTGTGAACACCTCCGTCCGTGATGAAGAGTCCCACAGCAGGCGAGAGACAGAGAGTTCAGGCTGAATTTTAATTCGGGGAATCTAGTGCACTGATGCTGGATCTCCTCTCCTCTCCTCTCCTCTGCTCTCCTCTCCTCTCCTCTGCTCCTGTCAGGTCCTGGACAGAGCTCGAGCGCAGAGCCGAGCAACACACACACGCATCCTGCAGTCCCAAATGCTCGGGATTCTTTTTTTTTTTTTTTTTTTTTTACGCGCGCGCGTCCGATATGGAGCCAGACTCCAGAAAGGTCCAGAAATGAGGCATGAACTGAGCGCTGATGTTAAACTCCAAGCCAAGCCCGCGTCTACATGCACAGCACGCGCTGCTCTCGGTGAAGCGACAAGCGGCTCCAGTTAAACTTTGTCTCAATGATCCACGCGGATCCGTTTAGTGAACGTTGTTTAAAGCAACACGACAATCCAGGTGGCTTTTTCACACCAGCTTTCACAGAAGCTGTCTCTGCGAGGAGAGGAGATGTCCGCTACACACACATGCACACACACGAATACACTCACACGCACACGCACACGCACGCACACTCCCTGTGTGAGAGCAGCGCGCTCACATTTCCGGTTTGGAGACAGGAGACAGTAAGGCGCTGTCAGGGCGCGACACCGGTGTGTTTGCGCACTAGATAAAGAAAAGGAAGAGAGTGATGCTGCTGCTGCGCACCAGCCGACTGATGACCATCCGAGATACACACTGAACCCCAGCCACGGGCAAGAAAACCAAATCTCCTGTTATGGATTCTTTGTGTTTAAAGGCGCTGCCTGTAAGTGCAATATTCAGGCTTATGAAATCTCTCTCTCTCTCTTTCTCTCTCTCTCTCACTCTTTCTCACACACACACGTTTGTTGTTTGTCTTACTATCCTTGTGAGGACATAATTATTAATGCAGATAATTAATGCCATGTCTGCACCTAAACACAATCTTAATCCCACTAACCAAAAGGAAACCTTGATGCTCTTTTATTTTTTCTTTTTTTTAATTAATTGCTTGTTTGTAATAAAACCTGCAGTTTTTGTCAGATATTCCTATCCTCAATGCGTCTCATATTTTGTCCAACACTAAATCTTACCCCTAACCTTAACTTTACCACCAAACCTTAACCAGTTCATCAAAAAGAAATAGTTCTGGCTTTTTACAAAAGATGTTTGCTCCCCATGCCCACAGACACACACACACAAACACACACACACACACACACACACACACATGCACACACACAGGTTTGTCGTTTGTCTTACTATTCTTGTGGGGACATAATTATTAACACACACACACACACACACACAGGTTTGTCGTTTGTCTTACTATTCTTGTGAGGACGTAATTATTAACACACACACACACACACACACACACACACACAGACACACACACCCTTGTAATTTGTCTTACTATCCTTGTGAGGGCCTAGTTATTAACACATGCACACACACACACACACACACACTCACACAATGCATTTATTCAGATATAATTATGTTAGAGAAAAAGCAATGACATTTAAAACTCAAATATTTATAAAAGAAGTTTGTAGCATGGCACAGCCAAGGCATATAGGGATTTAGCGTTTATTTTTAATGCTCAATGTCATATGAGCTAGGCAATTCTATTATCAAGAATAGAGAAAAGAAAAGCCTTCTCCAGACAGAGAGGCTATCTATAATCACAGAAAATAAGCAATATTTTGCCAGTCTCTTAGCATTTTTCCACACGGCACAAGCCCAAGCTCGCAAACACTAAAATGACCGGCTGGCATTGATAACCTAAACAGTTCATAATATTCACCAGGGGCTGAAGTTTAAGCAGTTTGGGAATAAAACACGTCCATATACAAATCAAATGAACATTCAATTTCAGTAAATACTGAATTTATGATTTTTTGAGATCACTCACAAACAATTGAGATAATTGCATAAAGGGTTTTCTGTACAGTGATATGCAAACCGCTACAGCTTTACCGTGGATTGTTTGTACAGATTGGTTACCTTATCCTGTACTTGTTTATTGACATACGACTTAACAGAAAGTTTCAAAGGTTAAGATTAGGAATACTTTTGTGCACCGTTTTTTACAAGTTCACCAGTATGAAATTTAACTAAATCCAACCATATTGCCGTTGCTTTTTCAAAATCTTATGAATTTTTCATGAAATCCGGTTTCTCCAACATGACTCTCCTTAAGTACAACTGCATATTCATTTTAGCCTCTTATGCTTGTATATTTTCAAATCCTAATGCTTACTAACTATACAAATGATCAAGCTAATATTATAATGGTGAGGAATTGAAGTGTTGCCATGGACTTTAGGTTGTTAAAGGAGTTCCAATATTAAAAGATGACAGGAGACAACAGTGGCTCGTGACTTGGTGGGGCAGGACAACATTAACACTGACATAGCCTCAAACTAAATTAAGTCGAGAGGTTATCAGACTTGACTAGTATCTAGTGAAGTTTTAGAGTAACCCTGTAATAGGCAGAGAGTCAACAACAGTCATACAGCACACAGTCTAGCAGCTTGTTTTGAACAGTTTTAGATGAATCTTTGTTCAACTATGTTTGAGGTAATATCAGCAACCAGTTTTAAGCAAACCTTCCTGCTCAAAAATCCCACAAAAGACTTGAAACTAGACAAAAAAAACATTAGGGCATTGGAAAAGGGAGATATTTTTTTCAGCTTTTGCATGAGAAACAATTATATCACACATATTTCTGATGTACAGACATTATCCACTCCATAAATCCCCTTTCCCTATCCTAATCTTTGCATATATCTTACAATAAAAATGGTTCTGTACATCATAGATCTGTACATGCTTTTTTGTGGAAATGTATTGGATTTAATTCCAGTGATTTGTTATAAAACAAGCCCTTGGTGGTCGTGGAGTATTTTTAAAGTAGCTCAATCTGGCAATCCCATTAACTGCCCTGTGGTCTGCCCCTCACTCGAGCATGGTGCAGTGTAATTCCTGCCTCAGATGGGCCCCTATTAGCACTTGTTGCGGTTCTTCTTTTTGGCTCCTAGATGAAAAATGCAATAATACAATAATAATGCCATAGAAGCTAAGTGGGGCAGTGAACACGCTGACCCATGATTGCCTAACATCTAGAAAGATGAGCAAATCAATGGAACATCTGCATATATCTGTCAAATAGTGACTGTTTTTAATCTTTGGTCACTAAAAAGAGGTGAGCAGCTGATATAAATCTGTTGAATGGCTGATATAAATGGTGTGGCTCTGCCCTACCTGCCCCTATGGATGAGCCACCACTGATAGGACATATAGACATATCCATATCTTAACTGAAAATTAGATTAATTGATTGAAATTGAAATTAGAACTTCCGCTATATGGGACAAATGTCACCTCTTTAAGATTAATATTGCATTTCATGTTATTGTTTTACTTTCAGAACATTAAAGGGTTTCTGATCATTGATGCTCATGATGTTCCCAGAAGATTTTGGGCTTTGATATTATATTAAATATCCTATTAGTTTGCAAAAGACATTTTGCTGATGTTATCAGGGCTTCTCTAGGGGTTCACAAAAGCACTTAACAATATGCTAATAGATAACATTATTTTGCATTTTCATGCAATGAATTTTCTCTTTTCAGGCAAATCTAATATATGGATTATTCATACAGACACATTGGAGAGACATCAGTAATGTTCATTTAGATTTGAATTAGATTTCGAGTTTTGACATCCAGACTCACTGTATTGTTGCTGCTGCAGTTAGTGTGAAATGATTGATGTGTCAGAAGGTTTCTTTTAGATTTCAACTCTAAACTGAGCAGTTAATTTAGACATTTTAATCCATACAGCATTGTTGCTGGCAGACCAGGTTTGACCCAAAGTTGCCGACCCTCCCTTCCCCCCACCCCATTATAAATATCACGTTCACTATTTTGTCCAGCGTGCCTCTGAGAAAGAGTATTTTCAGATTTGTTTGTCCTTGGTATTGATACTGACAGTAGTAGGGAACCACTTGTATTTTTTGTGCAGAAAAAGACCTTGTTACTCTGCTTTCACAATATGTGAAGCAAAAGGAAGGACTCTTGGAGAAATGTTCTGGATGCTATTTGGTTGAGAAAGTAGCATTTCTATCAAACTCCTTGGAATATTTCATGGTTCATGAACATTAAGTGAACATTATTAGGACACACTGAAAACAAATAATTAACACTCATAGGCCATATGGTTTGCATTAATTTCATCTGGTATTGAATACTGATGATTCACAAAACAGTACATTTGTGATTTGTGGCTACAATTGTAATCTTACATGGCTAAGTAAAATGCATTCATATTTGTAAAGGCTCAAGTTCTGTTTCCTCATGCTGCATAAACACTCATTAGACAAAACTTACATTTACTTCATTTGGCTGATGTTTTATCCAAAGCATCTTACAGCTGAGAGAGAATACAAGAGTTAAGGGTCCAACAGCAGCAGATGGGTGGTGAACTCATAACCTTCTGATCAGTAGCGCAACACTTTAACCACTGAGCTACCACTGCCAAACATAATCATGTGCACTCGATTTGCCTCTCAAATTTATATCTCACTGGTTTTTAATCATTAGAGATCTCCTAAGTGGATATACACTATATGGTCAAAAATATGTGGACACCTGAGTTTTCCCAGAAGAGTGGAGGTTATAATAACAGCAAAAGGGAACTACATCTAAAATGGGATGTTCAAAAAACACATACAGGTCAGTGATTAGTCAAGTGTCCACATACTTTTGGCCATGTATTTTACAGGTGACAGTTCATTTATTCATTCATTCATCTTCAGTAACCACTTTATCCTGGTCAGGGTTGTGGTGGATCTGGAGCCTTTACCAAGAACACTGGGCATGAGGCAGGATGAGACAATTTCAGGGCACCCTGCACACACACACACACACACACACACATTCACACATTCCTTCATTCCTAGGGACAATTTAGCATAGCAAATCCACTTATCAGCATGTTCCTGGTAGATGGGGAAGAAACCAGTGAACCAAGCGGAAACCAACGCTGACAGTATGAGTGAATTTGTAAAATAACCACTTGAGGAGCAATTTACTTGGAAAAAGTAAATTAATAGTAACTGTATATAGCATTTGATTTGATTTATTTGTTCACTTATGATTATTTGGCTTTGGAATTGGTCATACCAATGCTGCCATTACTTCTAGCTGTTTTGCTTTGGTATAATAAGTACATTGAGTAAGGAAGAACTTACTCACTAGGATCATTATCCTGAAGGAGTGCATTTTTACATAATATCATCCATGTTTTTTAAATATGTACCTCTTAAAGTCACAGCTTTTTTATTTATTAGTCATTCATATTCATACATATTATGTAGAACTATGATTATTACTTTATTTACTGAAAGAAACAGTATGTACTTACAAGACTGAGCAATGTAAGTTAATTTTAAAGCAATTTTAGGCAATTATGTTTTACTCTCTATTCAAAAGAGTCTACATCATCGACCTAAACCCTAGATTATATAGATTATATAGATTTGGGAAACATTTTGTCACCATGAAAGCCATTGAAAATACCTACCTTGTTACGCAAACAAAAATTAACTGTCATTTAAGAGACAAAGTAGCAGCAAAACATGCTACAAGAAAATTCTGTTCCTCTCAAAGCAGATTTTCATTATAGTTACTCGTTGCTTTTTCATATCTCTAACCACAGAATTTTTAACCAGGTATTCTTCAATCACAGTGGGACTTCACCCTTAATTTCTACAGCAGCTAAAGTAATGGAAATGTAAAGTTAATTAAAGATTTATTTTTAGTTAAATAATTTCACAAGGAATATTTTAACAATGTTTTTTTCTTTTAAATTAATTTTAGGCACATGTCTTTGTAAGCTATAATATCCTTCACACTATGCTTGGAGTTTAAAATCCTAACCAGAAATCACAGCAACAGCAGTTTAGTTTTGGACAAAAAAGGCTAAAAATAAGGGCTTTCAAATAACAGAAATGCACAACAAGCATTTTCACTATACTCTCTTTTAAATACAGCGTTGATTTTGGGATGATCTCTCTTAACAGATTGGACAAATAAATGATGAAGCTGCACACACAGCAGTGCTAGCTTAACATGCCCCTCTCTCTTCAGTATATAAAATGCTGAAATGCAAAAGCTTTGGAAGTAGAATACATGCTGTGATACACTGTGGGCCTGCCAGCCAGCCGGCAATCTGAAGAACAGACAAGTGACTCATTTTTATCACTTCTCTCTACTTTCACAACCAAACCTGTACCATCCAAGCAGCAGTGACACAGAAATTAGGTAAGGACTCACAGTCAATATAGAAGATTCTTATTCATAATTTGAGAATAAATTGGTTGTGTGATTCAATAATTGTAAAGATACAATTACAATTAGCATCCAATTAAATTGGTCACTTGCACACATATTGTAAAATCTAGTCATCCATAACATGTCACTGAATCTATTTAACAGATGGAATTCTGCTTTTTGTAATCTACAATATTAGTGTTAGTATGAAAAAGACATTATAGAGTCTAGTCCTATTCTCTACATATTGTAAATTCCATTATGGATAGCCTACATCATTTGGACACTAAGATATTGCAATGTTTTGTTGAGTTTATGTTTTTTATTATTATTTTTTACAGTGGTGAAAATCACAACCAACTTTTGTGATTATAAGTTATTATATTTATTATTGAGTTTTATAGTTGTTAGCCTATTTGACTGCTCCCTTAAACTGAATAGGTTTAATCCAAACCTCAATAACTCAAAAACAAGTAGGCCTGTAAATAATGGCAACTTGAACCTAATGTGTTCTGAGCTCAGGTTAGTGACTTAGAGAACCTTTGGGTTTTCATCCCACTGCCAGAAAACATGCTGGAAGGTGGATTGGCTAAATAAATTGCCCCTAGATGTGAATGAGTTTGTGTGTGTGTGTGTGTGTGTGTGTGATGCCTTGTGAGGGTCTGGTATCCGATACAGGGTGTATTCCCACTATTCCCACCTCACGAAGAGTGTTCCTGGGATGGTTCTGGATCCTGACTAGTATAAAGCAGTGAATGAATGAATGAATGAATGAATGATTATTGCCCAAATGTAAATAATGTTAATGAAATTTGTGCTTAGGAGGTCTGTGTAATTTATCATTCTGCACTATACTTCTATTCTACACTATACTTCCATGCATGAATCTCTTCTATAAAATAGCAATTCCTTCCTGACTTCCTGATACAGGTAATTAGTGAAAGCAGAATATTTTGATGTGCAGAAATGATACTCTTGAGACAATTTAAGATTGTCTTTCCTAGATGAGTGGGATATAGTTTATTGTTTATTTAGGATTTGGGGGCAAAAAAAGATATTTCAATATTCTAGTTAAATATATTCAATAGTGCACTAAGAAGCCCGCGGCAGTGGAGGAAAAAAAGGTGATTGCTGATGATATCGATGCTCGTTGAATCGCTCGGTGCTCCACTGATGATGCCTTTCTTCACCCCACGTGGAGCAAACATGGCGGCGCCCAGTGGAGATGTTGAAATCGTCACTAAAAAGCCGACAGGTAAACATGCACGTGTTTTATCCCGATTATTGAGCCTGTTAGTGTGCAGTAGTCTGTGATATTTTATTGTCACTGCTCTCGCTATAGCTGTACAGCGTCTGTGAAGCAGTTAATGGACGCTGTACTAATGTGAGTGTGAGCTGCCGAAGAGCTTATGCTTGCTGAGAGAAAAATAGTGGTAGTCTACTAGCGATGGAGATCAAATATATTATTCATTTAGCTAATAATAATAATAATAATAATCCTAATAAGCCGCATCGATGCCCTTGGCGCATCAGATTGAGTATCAGAAGAGCACCTAAACCTTTTTTTTTTTGTGTTGCCTCTGAACTCCAGTGAAATGTCAAAATAACTTAGTGAAATCAAAGTCATTATATTATCATATAATCAAAATAACTATTACTCGTTTTAATTTCCACCTATCTAATGCTTCACCCAAGTAACTGGAACATTTAATGATCTCCTTCTGTAAATATTTAACCATTTTAGTGCATCAGAAAGCATTAATGTTTAAGCATTATATTTTACTACACACATCATGTGTATTATCTACACCTAATATTGAGATATTAAAGGAAACCACCACCCTGAAACACATTAAGTGTGTTTATATTGAAATAGTTGTGATGTGCGTAGGGATTTGTTGTTGATTTTTTGGTTAGTGTTGTATTTTCATTATTCCTCTGAGAAATTACTGGTTGTCTGCCACGCTGACGTCACAAGACGATACGGCTGGCATAGTTACAATGACGTTTAATAGGTAAAGAATTTTCGGCAAAGTAAAACATAAGGGATTGGGTTTCACTGTTAGTTCTTAAAACAAAAGAGCGATAGGTTTTCTCACTCCAGAGGAGTTCAGTGTTATATGTAAAAATAGTAGAGAACATCAATTTTAGGCTCAAGGATCCAGAATGCAATGCAGCTATGTGATGCAGATGCATCTCAAATACTCGCCTCAGGTAGTTAGCAAACTATGAAATGATAAGCGTGATGGTTTTGATGGCGGTATTAGCATGAAAGCTTTGTTTGAGGAAAAAAGAGTACGGATAAGGAGGTGAGAGAGCTGGACAGACTAAAAGATTAAAGTGCCGCTGCATTGCTTGCCGTAGGTAGAGATGAAGCAAAGGCTTAAATCCCACTGGTGCCAATATCAGCATGTAGGAAACCATGAAAACAGAGCAAAAAGTCATTGAAAGACATTGAAACTAAGAAAAGTCAACTTGGAATTTCATTATAAAATAAATCTTGGACACCACTAAAGATCACATGCTAATTAAAAAGATTAAAATGCAAGTTGCGCAGGGTGGATTTTCTTTTAACGTTATCACGTGACAGTAATCACACTTTAGTGCTAGGCAAAATATGGTTCATTAAGGATATGTTGCAACTCTTGGCACATCTCTGCATGGATAGTGTTTGGTATCTTAACGTTTCAGGGATTCATCTGTAATTCATTGTAATACTCTGTGCTGGATTTCTGTGGTTTGCTATAGACGAGCTCACAAGATATCGCTTTCGCAAGAATGCAACAGAAAGTTTGTTTTTGACAATGCAACAAAGTTTTACTTCTAGCTTTGTGTGAAGGCTTACCATACAGTGGCACCCCATAAATAACTCCAGAAAGACCCCAAAATGAAAATGCCTACAATGAAGATTCTCACAGATCCATGTTACTGACTGGAAATAAACACTGTAGAATACATCAGGCTAGAAACATCTAAAAACAAAGCTAACTGTCTATACTTTATTGACTTTGTTAGAATGTCTACGTATTTCATTTGATATGGGTGAAAATGTTTAAAAGGAAAAGTCTGTCATTTGACGCCAGTGGTAATTGTTGGATTTTAGACCTAGTAAGTTGTAGAGCAAAACATATTACTGCTATTTATTTGTCTCAGATGTTGACTTGCACTCACTATTCTAGCTCAGAGGTTTGCAAACTTTTTGCAGCCAGGGACCCCATAGGTAATAACTATAAGAACTTGATAACAAATATAATTACTTTTAACTGTGGTTTGTCTCTGACCCCCTGGCTGTGCTTCACCGCCCACCCTATTTGCTCTAGCTGAATATTCTAGGATGCAGAAAAATAAATGCAAAGCTAATCATTCATGTTACAAGGCACCTAAAGTGTTTTTAAACCGTGGGACAAAGCAATAAAAATACATATTACATTTTTGTTTTCACAACTTCATCTGAATGCATGTGTGCTGAATCTGTATTGCTTTTTTATTACTGTGGTTTAGTGAAAGGCCCGAGGAGGGTTGCGAATCAGATTCCTGATGAGATTCTCAAAGACCCTGAACTTCAAGAGGCAGTTAGTGTTCTGCCTTCCAACTACAATTTTGAGATCCACAAAACAATATGGAGGGTGAGACAAGCGAAAGCCAAAAGAGGTGAGTCAGATGGATGGTTATTGATATTGTAAACAGCAGGACAGTAAATACAGCAAAGAGGGTGTTCTGAATTGTCTGCCTGTTTCAGTGTGTGTGTGAAAAATCTGCTTTTTTGTTTCTAAATGGATTATGAATGTGATGTAAACGATAAAGTTTTAAGAAGGTTGGTGTCTTTTGTATAGAGTTTGGACAAAATAATGAAAGCACTAGACAATGGATTTGAAATTCAGGTTAGTCAGGTGGACTAAACTGTCCAAGTTGGCAATATTAAATTGAATAACATAAATATTATAAATGTTAAATCTTCTAAATGTGATATGATTTTTTTTTTGCTTGGGAATGTCAATTATTTTTCTCCACCAATATATTAGTGATGACAGTATCAACATCATTATCATTATGAATTCATATACCAACTAGTGCTTTTTTAAAAAAAAATATATATATATTGTGTAAACTGTGCACTCCAAATAGATCATAAAATGATTTGAAGAATGTACACAGTGTTGATTGCTGGATTTTTTAAACACCATAGTTGAAATCACAGACTTTTTTTCCATTTCATGGGAAATTCCAAAAAATAGAAGCTTGCTGCTGACTAAGAGGACTTAGCCAGAAGCATTGTTCCACCTGTTCTTTCCAATCATCACGCCTAACGATCTGAAACTAACGTCTGTACAGCCTTAAATGTATACCCACAAGGCCCACTTCCAGTGCATTTACTGCCATTACTGACAGTAAAGATTTTTTTCCAGTGTTAAAGGCTACATGCTAATTTTAATAAGGATGTCCAAAGTACACAGTTTAGACTTCCAATAGAAACCTTGTTGACTTCTCCAAATTTAGTTTCACTTAATTATTCTGACAGAAGGTTTTCAAGCACTGGAAAAAAAAAGGAAGGAATATACAGCCATAATGTCAGCAAAACAGATGACATTGTGATCAAGCCAGCAGTTAAGACCTCTACATCAAGGAAGCAGAGACACAACTTTCTGATACTATAATAGAACCTATAAAGGGCACTATAATGGAACTTTTCAATGCAAATCTCTCCACTGGATTGGTGAGAATACATTTATTCAGCAATTTAGTGGACATGCACAGACAACATTTCTTAGATACATTGATGGCATTTTTGGCATTGCTACCTGCACAGGTCTTGCCCATTTTTTTTTATTTCCTCCAACTCCAGCAAAAGCTAGAGTTCTGACTTGTGTGATTAGCCTTTTTGAGATACTAAGGAGCAGAGTGCAAAGTTTAGTTACATGTTCTTCACCTCATTCTTCAAGGGATTAGAATTTTTTTGGAATTATGGCCAATATTTGCCTGTACACCAAGAATCTAATTAGGATTAAGGTCTGACAGTATGACAGGATGAGCTGGGCTATGACTGACCTCACCATTTATCATACACTATTCCTCCTCTCCTGCTGATTTTTCCCATGTTGCACAGACGACTAGGGCACAGCGAGTCCTGCTGTGGGCCCCAAGATGGCTGGTAAGACCTTGGTTTCCACTGCTGCTTTTGTGAGTGGTTGCACCACCCTGGCTGCTTCTTCCCTGAGTAAATTTGCTCAGAGATTTGTCACCTGTGACTATGGGTCTGGCCCCTCAGACTGAAGCACTAAGGTCTGCAACCTTAGTACCAAGCAGTACAGAAGCATTCTTGAATACAAGAGCCCCTGACACATGGGCCTTGTATACCTTTGGTGGATGCATTGCCTGATTCCAGGCGAATGCATTACTCTGATGCATTGCCCTATACCAAAGATATTAACTTTTCTTTAGGGACTGCTAGAGAGTGTCAAGTCCCCATCTATGCTGAAGGACCGCGGATGGCATTTCTCTGGGGCCTCGTAGCCTTATTATGGCCTTTCTGAAAGAAGCAAAGCTCTATCGCCATGATTCCCAGAGAGCCCGACATGGGATCTACCCCTTGTGCTGGAATACCGTAAGGGCCCTCTTTATGAACTTATGCAGGATGCAGAACTGAAACAAATATCTCTGAAAAGGAGATAGGATTAAGGTCTAAGGGATTCATTGCTTCTAAATGGTGTATATATAAGTAGCGCTGTTACTACAGTGAAACTCCTTACCTTGGTAAGCCTTTATTGAGAAAGAATTATGGTTTCTTTGTATACTAAGTTGCTATTTAAATAATACCTATTAGGTCTTTTGTAAAACAAGCATTGGCAGAACCTTTTATAAACTTCTCTGAGAAAACTGCTGAAAGCGAACGATTTGAATTGCTACTTCAGTGTAAAAATAGTTGCTGGCTGCATAATTCTCTGCACCTTTCTTGTGTGTACCTTACTTACCATTCTTTCAGCTTGAATAAACTGCTATTGTGTTCTGTTCACCTAGACATTGAGTTGGAAAACATTCACGTCGCAGTTTGCATTAGGGGATACGAGAACATATTTCCTTTCTAATTCTGGCACTTCATTATCCAATCCAGTGACTGCACAATTACAATACAAAGCCTTTAGAATGCTCTTGGAAATCTCTTTCCAACTTTTCTGCTCTGCATCCCTCCCCGGCACACGCTCGAGAGCCCAGCCTCACCCGTCCCAGAGCCCAGCACGGCTTCTTCTCACTTTGAGACAGGTGAGATTGTGAGTCACATGTGTTAGCTATTAAGTAGTCACACACATTCAGAAAGAGAAGAATGGTGAGAAGGTTGAGGTGAAATCAGAACACTGGTAAATCCATTGAGAAAGTGAAGGTGAAATGTTGAGAGCTCATTTCTGAATGAAGCCCTCTCAAGCCCACGTTTAAGTGAATCACAGCAAATAGGTATTTGATGCAGTAAGCATGTTAGCGGATGGCTTGTTTTTTTGTGCCAGGTTCTTTCTGAGATCTCTCCAGGGGAATATATGCTGGTGTTTTTTTGTGTGCTCTGTTCATAAGAAAGAATCCTCTCTCCCAGGATACATAGGACAAAGATGGTCTTCTTCTCTCCAAACCACTTTTCTTTCTCGCTCCAAAGCCAATTCAGTTGTTACTTGTCACACTATAGGAGATGATCCCAATAAAATCTTGGTCAAATTATTTAACAGGCTGTGTGATAATGTGTTCTCCATGTTAGATTATGAGATGAAAATCCTGTAACAATAGACTTGTGATTAAATCTAATTGCAATTTGTATACATCGCCAATCTGCGTGATCTGGGGTTGTGTAAACAGAACCATTGTTCAAAGTGAGCTTGGGATAATTAGAATATTTTTCTGTTCACTACCATGTTTCGGTTACATTTTGCCATAGTTATAGCTGTCCTGTGACTTTAGTATAATGCAAAATGCTGTCTTCCTATTGGTGGCTTTTAGACAAGCTTTGTAGTAATGCATACACAGCAGAGATTTTAATAAAAACAAAATTGGACACTGTCTATCTTTTGTTACAATGGCACACAATTGGCCACCAGTGAGCACATCACATTTTTGTCTATAACAGCACCATCAGATGTAACAGTCAGCACCAATGCGATAAAAGATTGAAGACCCAAGTCACTAATTGTGTAATGACTAATACTTAAAAATTCATATTGCTATTTTTAATTAAACTGTGAGGCCACATTCATCTTGATTGAGACATATCAAAAGATACAGACCCTTCTCTGAACAGAGCACTAAGCATAATTTATATCCCTCCACTGCAATTAAACCATGACACCACTCAAAAGTTGTTTAATGGAATCTAGCATAAATAGCAATTAGGGCTAATCTGAACAAATTATTGTGATAATTGTGATTAACTGTTTAATTAAAGCAATAATATTATTTTAATTGGCTGACAGTAAAAACAAGTTAATTTTACTCATCATGGTAAAAGAACACATGATAAGACTAGGGTAAATGAAGTAGTCTAATAAAACATGTCTGGTGGTCTGGGAAAACCTGTCGATTGTCTCTGTGCCTGAATTCAGGGAAAAGGCCATTAAAGGCGAAAAATCAGGTTTTTGGCCAAAATAGTTGTTTTTTCCTGCCTATAACATACTTAGAAACAATAAATACACTTACGAAGCACTTTATTAGGAACACATGTACACCTACCCAATCATGCAATTATCTAATCACCCAATTGCGTGACAGCTGTGCAATGCATAAAATCATGCAAATATGGGCCAGTAACGTTCATATCAACCACCAGAATGGGGAAAAATGTGATCTCAGTAATTTTAATCATGGCATGATTGTTGGTGCCAGACAGGTTGGTTTGAGTGTTTCTATAACTGCTCATCTCCTGGGATTTTGACACACAACATCCAGTCAGCGGCAGTTCTGCAGACAGAAATGCCTTGTTGATGAGAGAGGTCAACAGAGAATGACAGAAAGGCTACAGTAACTCAGATGACCACTCTGTACAATTGTGGTGAGCAGAAAAGCATCTCAGTATGCTCAACACGTTGAACCTTGAGGTGGATGGGCTACAACAGCAGAACACCACATTGGGTTCCACTTCTGTCAGCCAAGAACAGAAAGCTGAGGCTGCAGTGGGCACAGACTCACCAAAACTGGACAGTTGAAGACTGGAAAAACATAGCCCGGTCTAATCAATCTCGATTTCTGCTGAGGCACACAGATGGTAGGGTAAGAATTTGGCACCAACAGCATGAATTCATGAATCCAACCTGCCTTGTGTCAACAGTCCAGGCTGGTGGAGGTGGTGTAACGCTGTGGGGAATGTTTTATTGGCGCACATTGGGCCCATTAATACCAGTCAATCATCTCTTGAATGCCGCAGCCTATTTGATTATATTGACTATATTGTTGCTGACCATGTGCATCCCTTCATGGCCACAATTTACCCATCTTCTAATGGCTACATCCAGCATGATAATGCACCAGTTCTATTGGATCTGAATCCAATAGAACAATTTGGGAAGTCTCAGAACAGTAGATTCGGAACATGAAAGTTCACCTAAAAATTCTGCAGGAATTTCATGATGCAATCATGTCAACATGGACCAGAATCTCAAAGGAATATTTCCAACATGTCACGAAGAATTGAGGCTGTTTTGAGAGCAAGGGGAGGCATTTACATAGGAATGTTTTTAATTACCTTTTAATGTTGCCCATCATTTTGGGGATGGAGACGGTTTAACAAACACAGTGGTAAAAATAGTCAGTCTGCCTTAAGATGTCTAAAACCTTGCTAGCCAAGCGTGTTTTTCCCACACAGGCTTTAATCATGTTTGTTGGATTGCTACATGCCATAGAGAAAAGGACATAAGCTTAATCAATTTAGTTTGTAATTAGATACCGGCTGTCAAATCAATGCTCCTGCACCACAGTGCAGTCTTTAAAGGCAGGTTTCTTACTTTTCACTTTTGGGGTAATTACAGTTTAAAATGTTCTAACTTTATTTGTGGTTGAGATATGTACAAAGCAGAAACATATTTTAGTTCAGGAGAGACTGTACTTGTCAGAGCTATATACGAGGGTTGTGAAGGGTTTTCCAGGCCACCACACATAGGCCAAGAGCCACTAAATAGGCGCTCTGCATTCATATTAGCCTCCATGTTATATGATTTTTTGCACTAAAGTCATCTCAAAAGTGAGTACTACCTGCACAACAACAGATTTGTCATTTTTTAAATGTCTTTCCCTCACATCTTAATTCTGTAAAATCTTGGTCTGTAAAATGTGCTCATTAACAATTATATAACAATTATAGAGAATTATGTCCAAAAAAAAAAAAAAACGCTTTTAGTTTACACACGTTTGCAGTTATATTTTGCAAGTAATAACATATTTTTATCAGAGTGCAGCATGACCCTAACAAGTCTGTGATGCCACAGTTTGCTGTTCTTTCCACTGCTGAGTGAGCAGCGTACCTGTGCTGAGTTTGGTTACACTTCCTGCTCCAGGACGTGTGGGCAACATACAACTGTCACTCAATAACTGTCAGTTTTAGAAAAGAAAAAAATAGAAACTAGCAAGCTAGAATCACTCTTCCGTAGCACAGTATGGTACAGCAATCTTTGGTAATACTGTAATGATGGCCTGACAAATTTTTGTTCTCATTTTTTGGAAGCAAAATCACATATTATCATTCTGTTTACTAAATTTGATTTATTTTTAATTACTTACCTGCTGGAATGTTTTCTTGGCACTTGATTTTTACATTTCTTACCCATCATCCCTTTTGACTGTGTTCGCTCAACACATACGGTGTAACACACTCTACCTAGTGCACTAGATGCCCAAGAAAACACTATATGAGATTCAGCCACAGAAAATGCACCAATTGTTCCAATGTCAAATTTTGCATCCAAGTGTCTTTTTTCACCAAGAATAAAGTATTGGCACACTTGGCTTTGGGTCACTTGTCAGCATTACTACAAACTCGCTGTGTCTCATGCTCAGTAGTGAATCCTATGAGGGGTACACTTGACAAAGCCACACACATATTAGCCTAATATAAAAAATATTATTATATAAGTGATTGTAATATTTTAATACAAGTTTTTTTTAAAATTACATTTCATGTGACGGATTGTGATGGGAAAAAAGATACATGAGTATCGACCATGGTACAGACAATCTTGAATTTGAATAAGTAACTGCACTGTGCCATGCCACACTTTCTAGTGGGAAAAAATATTTATGTTCCCTACAAGTGTCTTATCTTGCAAAGACTTGTGCCCCTGCCAAGTTATTCATCCCTACATATCCATTAAATTGCCAGATCGGGGGAAAAAAATAAAACATACACAAAATGGAAAAAAGGTATTTTTCTAAGAGTACAACCAGTAAAACGGTTACAATTTTTTTTTTAAAGGAAGGTGTTTAATGAATTATAAAGAATACAAGTTCAAAATGTTGAGGGTATGAAAACATTTCTATTTAAATAAAACCCTCAGGTGCTCTGAAATCTATAAAAGTGCTAAAGCACTGGTTGCTTTAAAAGCAAAGAGGGGAATTAAAAAAATTCAATTTAGGAAGTACAACCATACTGGGATTTCTGGTAATGGAATTTACATCCCTGGGAATTCCTGCTCCTTCTGACTTCTTCTAGTAATATTGATAATGTCAGTGCTCAGTTTTGATTGGCAGTCTTTGTAAGTAATCCAGTGAAACAAGATGTATTATATACATGAAAGCAAGGTTCGTCTGATTCGTAAAATCTGGTAGTGAGAATGATGAATGTTGGTGATATTGTTGACAATTTAAAGACTATATCAACAAAAGTAGCACCAAGAACCTCACCTCAGACACAATACAGTGCTTGTTTGCTAGTGGCATGAGTGTTGAACCAATACAGGGCATTTCCTGAGAGGTCTAAGGAAAGATATATTAAATGTAATAATGTATTATGCTAATAATATATTAACAGTATCACACTGCACATTAAGGTTTTGGTTTCGGATCAGGTTCTTGTGTATAAGGGATAATTTAATAACCTCCTTTTTGTTAGACAGCGAATATAGTTGTATATAACCTTCATTTCACTGGTGGCTTAGCAAGCTGCTAATTAAAGCAGATCTCACCAGAAAGGCTAATCGGATTAATTTGTCTTTGTGCTCAAATAATCAGCTGAATAATTAAATAAATAAATGCAGTATGATTTTTTTTTTTTCCTGTTGCACTTCATTAGTATTTCAGCGTATCGTATCAGCAGTTTGAAGTACAGTATAAGTGCTGGGTAGATGAAATCATGCTGAACCTTTTGACCATTCATTTTTAAAGTTTATAACAGGTTGTTGATAAAGCTTGTGTGTCCCTGCTGAGTGGAATTATGCCTATTTACAGAACTGATGGTAGGGTCGAGTGTGTATACACACACGCGCACACACACTGTAGCACTGCAAATCCTGCCAATAGAGTATACAGAGTCCCAGAGCTGCACTTGGAGTCCTTCTGACAGTGTGATGGGCAGTAACATTTTGTTCTTTTGTCCGTGTGCAATGTTTCCAGTTATAGCAGCAGTAAGCACGCTTGTGTTTTCACATCCACAGTCTTACTCCTCAGTTCTCTCCTTGTCAGCTTCGTCTGCTAGCACCTGGCATTTCTTCCCTTTCTTATGACATTTTTGAGTTCATCACTTACAATTGAGCAGAGCCTGGCCTTCTCATCACCTCTTAGTTGCTGGGTGGATGGATGGATGGATGGATAGATAGTTAGAAGGATTTGTCAGCTCGTGCTGAGCTGAGTAACCTTTTACTGTTAATAAACTTGCCCTTTCCCAGGTAATGACCTGCCTCGGTGTGTGCAGACAGAAGGAAGGCCGTCCTTTAACCTTTTATCAGTGAGGTAGAGGCGAACTGCTCTCCTTCCCTCCCTCCTCAAACGTGGCTCCTTTTCATCTTTCATGCATTTATTGTTTGTCTTTCCATATTGGAAGATTATGAGTCACCAATTTTTTAATCATTTTGTAATTGTTTTTTTTCCTTCAGCTCAGGCCTTTTAAATTACAGTTCATTTAATATTCTTGACTGAAATGTCCCTTCTGAACTTTAAAATTATTTATGCTGTTTAATAGTTAATTAACAATAAAAAGTAATAATTAAAAAAATTACAATAATGCATTCCATATATATAGTGCCTTATGTATAACACTCAAGGTCGCTGTACACACATACACAAAGTAGGGAAAAGAAAAGATAAAGGAGATAAGGAGAAGGAGAAGCAAGGCCGAGAAGTAGTAATTTGTATTTAATTCTTTGTGAAATCAGTATCCTGTGTAACTGCTGGTGTATGGGTGTAATGTTTGCTGAACATTTGATATGAGTAAGGAATTTTAATGAAATATTTTCCCCAGTCTTCACAGACCGATACTGATTAGGCTTACAGTTTTGTATTTGTGCACAGACACTGTGTTACTTGTCTGTTCATTAAATGAGACTGCAGAGGTTTTGTGAATAAACCACTGCACCATTTGGTCTTGAATGTCTTGAAGTCTTACACTTTGCTGGACATTTGATGGTGGCTTTATTTTTCAAAGCCCCTGTCATCCCATTATAATAATCAACTTCTTACTGTTAATTATACCTCCTGTGGTAAGTCTACCACCAACTGCAAAAGATTTTCTTTAGAGAAAGAATTTCTTTATTCTGATATTTTCCTTTGACAAATTCAATTTGGACGGTACAGCTATTGGGTGTAAATGAGACCAATGCTGCCAAACTGCCATTCATACCATGCCATCAGCTCCCCTTTTACCCTACCCACAGAAACTGAAATGACATTTCTCCTGCTCACTTATCCTGTTTGTGCCCAAGCATAGGCAAGACTGCATCTAATTAGAAATTTTATCATTATATATGCACAGTTTTAGTGTAGTAGTTTACATGGGGTAATGGTGCATAGTTCTAACTTGCTTTTTTTTTCCGGTGAGAAGAATGAGAATTAGCATCATAACTGAGCTGCACTGCATTTGAAATAATCATGATTTATACCTTTATTTTAAAAAGATAAACAACAAGCATTATACTTGCATGTGGGCGCACTGAAAAGCCCAGACAGTGTTGTTCATGTTTGTAGAATTTTATAAACAGAAAAAGTGCAGCTGATCTTGCCAAGCTTCACTGGTAAAACTCACATTCCTAAACAGTTAACAAGCCGCTCACTGCCATGTAATAGTAGTTTAATCTGGTTTAGGAATAAATACAAATAAGGTACAAATACAATACAAGGTACAAATAAGGTTCTGATATGTACAAGATACACCAGCAATGCTTTGAAAGCATAATTCTGTCATTTCTACACACATTGCTAGTACTAGCACTTTCTAGCACTATCGGTTCCTGAGTTATTTACGCTGTGATGGAGATGCCACTGGCAATCAGTGTGTAATCTGTCATGCCCATACAGTCAGGCAGAAAAGGCAGGTTTTTTTAATAATTAAATAATTAAGAGGAGTTATAATTAAATCATTGTGAGGTACAATGGATATAAAAAGTCTACACACCCCTGTTAAAACAGCAGGTTTTTGTGATGTAAAAAAAAATGAAACAAAGATAAATCATATCAGAACATTTCCACCTTTTAATGTAAAGATTACAACTGGTACCATGCCAATGAAAACCAAACTGACACATTTCAGAGGAAAAAAGATAAACCTTACAATAACCTAATTGCATAAGTGTGCACACCCCTGAACTAATACTTAGTTACAGCATTCAGGCTGTTTGGATAAGAGTCTATCAGCTTTGCACATCTTGACATGGGAATATTTTCCCACTCTTCTTTGCAAAAATGTTCCAGAGCTGTCAGATTGCAAGGTCATCTCCTGTGCACAGCCCTCTTCAGGCCTGCCCCAGATTTTCTATAGGATTCAGGTCTGGGCTCTGGCTGGGCCATTCCAAAACATTAATCTTTTTTGCTGAAGTCATTCTTTTGTTGGTTTGGATGTGTGCTTTGGATCATTGTCATGCTGAAAGGTGAAAGTCTTCTTCATTTTCAGCTTTCTAGCAGATGCCAGAAGGTTCTGTGCCAAAATTGACTGATGAGCTGTTCATGATTCCTTCCACCTTTGCTAAAGCCCAGTTCCAGCCAAAGAAAGGCTTCTCCAAACCGTGATGCTGCCACCACCATGCTTCACTGTGTTTTGCTAATGTGCTGGGTTGTTTTTGTGCCAAATATACCTTTGACATTTATGGCCAAAAAATTAAGTCTTGGCCTCATCAGGGTATAACACATTTTCCCACATGGTTTTGGGAGACTGAATATATGTTTTTACAAAGTTTAGCCAGGCTTGGATGTTTTTTCCGTCAGAAAAGGCTTGTGTCTTGCCACTCTGGCCCATAGCCCAGACAGATGAAGAATACGGTAGATAGTTGTCACATGTAAGGAGCAACCAGTACTTGCCAGAAAGAGCTGCACCTCCTTTAATGTTGCTGTAGGCCTCTTGACAGCCTCCCTGACCAGTTCTCTCTTTGTCTTCTCATCAATTTTGGAGGGACTTCCTGTACTTGGTAGTGTCATTGTTGTGCCATAGTTTCTTCACTTATTGATGACTGTCTTCACTCTGTTCCATGGTATATCTAATGCCTTGGAAATTATTTTGTAACCCTCTCTGGAGCAATACCTTTGAACAATGAGATCCCGTTGATTCTTTATAAGCTCCTTGTGGCCCATGGCTCTTGCAGTAGGATGTGACCAAGATGTCAGAAAATCCTACAAGAACAGCTGAGATTTATATGGCGTTAATCAGAGTCACTTCAGTTGAAGACAGCTGTGTACTAACTACTATTTCACGAGCTTGATGAGTGGTTGATTCTGAACACAGCCACATACCCAATTATAAAAGGGTGTGCATACTTATGCAATTAGATTATTCTAAGTTTTTTATTTTTATCTTTTTCTCTTAAATATGTCAATGTAATTTTCAATGACATTGTGTTGGTTGTAATTTTTTGATTGATTTATGATTTTTTGAGTGATTTTTTGAGTGATTTTTTTGAGTGATTTTTTTGAGTGATTTTTTGAGTGATTTATCTTTGTTTCATTTTTTAACATTACAAAAACCTGCTGGTTTAATAGGGGTGTGTAGACTTTTTATATCCATTGTATATACTATCTTTAGTATCACAATGCTTTCAGTTTAAATATTTGAAATTGTGTTGCCAGGGGCTTTTTAACGAATGCTGTTCAATCCTAGTAAAGACTATGTGCATATTTCCCATCCCTTTAGCCTCAGAGTCCAAGCAATGTAATATTTTCAGGATTAATGGTGAGCAGTATAGTGTAGTTCTTACCACAGGTATGAAATAAACCTGGGGACAGGACCAAGTGTGGTGGATTTGCAGTTTGGGTGATACTGAGAGGAGTGTGGAAGATTGGAGGGTGTTTGTGTTGAATATCATGGTGTAAGATTTTGATGGAACAAATGAAGTGTGAGGAATTATCCTTGTGAGGAATTATCGTTATGGTTAGACATTTTCCCATATAATCTGTTTCTAATGCAGAAAAAACAAAAAAATTCTTCGTTTTTTTTCGTCAGCAAAAGTGTTTCTTTAGCACAAGGTCAGGTGATGGTGGAAAACATCAGTTATCAGGGAAAAAAAAGTTAAGGAAAAAAGTGACAGGCGACAGAATCTGCGTGAATAGAAACGAAACTAACAGAACCGTTCCAGCCAGTGGGAGCTCGGATTTAACTAGCAGCAATCAACTTATTTATTTATTTATTTAGAACAATGCATGTTGATCATGGCGATGCTGGAGCAGTTCATTGTTTTTGTTCTCTGAATTGTTTGGCAAATTTGATATCCATCTTCTTGGATGACACCATGATTATTTGTTGGTTATCTGAAATGCTTCCACACTGTAAATTTGAGGGGTTTTTTTATTGTTTGTTTGATTGATTGTGGTTATTTCGAGAATAGTTTAGGTATTGTATCCTTCTGTCATTGTATTGTAACATGAACTGAGCAAGCAGCACATCCCACATTCACATGACCAGCTTGTATGAGGTCAGCCTGGATTTCGAGGCTTCTAAAATAGAATATTACCACAAATTCCCGACAGTTTGTAATTTGTGCTGTTTTTAGTCATGGTTGATTATAATCTAGTAAATCTCATCATCTCTAGTTAGGATAGAGCTGCTCTGCTTTGCTCTCTCCACTACCCTGGCTCTGTCTTTCCACTTTTGTCTTTAAACTTTGTTACCAAAATGTGAAAAACTGAGATAGGACGAATTGTAAATTTGTCCTCTCTGTGGAAGAAATGACATATTGGTAGAATGTTGTCAACCAGCAGAAATTTTCAGATACCGTTCTTGCTACAATAGAAACTACAAAATACATCTGATATCTTGGTAGTGTATTATGAATACCCAACTTCTGTTCTGCAGAGATCTCATTTCATTTCAAAAGTGTATCCCATGAAACCCACCATTATCTTACAAACTTTTAGTAGCCACATTTTCATATAATGTTATAAATATATCGTCCATGCCAAGTATCGCTTCTTGGGAATCAGTCCTTCTACTTGCAAGTTCATTTTTTTCCTTAGGGACAGACACATACACAGGGCACAATCGAAAAACAGGGCAGGGATTCAGACAGGGAGGAGTTCATGTCAGTTTGATAAATGGCTGCCAAGTTGCACAAACTGACGCACAACGTTGCACAAATTGCAGCACAATGTTGGACAAACTGAAGCACAGTGTTTGCCATGTCTGATAGATTAAGCTTTTATTATTACTGTTTGGTAATCACATCAAATACAGGCAATCTGTTCTCAAACGAAGGTTATTTCACTGAAAAGAGGAAAAAGTGGCACTGGCATTAACCCTACTCAGGGTTAGTAAATTACTTAACAAGTTATCACCTGTGGTTTAAATATAGTGAGTTGAAATATCTATAACAACACCAATCCAGAAATATTTCACAAGTGATACCTAACAAACCCTAACATAATGGTCTGATCATCGTGCATTAAAAGCTAAATTTATACGGGAATGGGAGCTAAGACTAGATCTGAAAGGTTGCTCTAATAGTCCTTCTCTTGTGCTTGCCTTAGTTTTGTCTAGCTGAAGGTTGTCCATGGAACACATTCATACAAGGTACAACCATACAAGGACCATGACCCTACATGCAATTGGTGTGGTATTGCACACCAGTAACCTTACTCACATGTTTTGGTCTTGGATAAAAGGAGTAGTGTATAGGTTGCTGTTGCTGACACAGATCCTTGGATTTAGACTTAATCTGTGCCCACCATTGGCTATTTTTGTGGTCCCTACAGACTTGCTGTCTTGCAGTTCTAGCAAGATGGATCCAATTGGTTTTGCCCTGCTTTTACCCTGGCTGAAAGATGTGTATTTCTGAGACCTTGAGAAGGTCAAGTGCTTGCTCTGGGGTTCTAGTGAAATGTTTTGTCTCCCAGCATATTTTGGTGGGTGTATTGGTAGGTGGGTGGTTGCATTGAGGCCCCCTCCTTTGTCTTTGGCTGATATGCACAGGATTTGGGAAAATGTATTAAAAAGAAAATGGAAAGTAATGTGGCATGATGGTGGAGACATGGTTCATTAGACCAGATTTATTTTTTAAAAAGGGGGAAAAAATAAATGTCTCAAAAGGCAGAGGCTACATTGTAGAATGATGGATTTATAGATCAAAGAAAGAGCTTCAGGGGTAATCTCATACTCATTTATGAATTTTGTGATCCTTTTTCTAATTAACATTTTACCAATCCTTTTCTATAGCAACACATGCAAGGCATAATCGAGGAACAGGGCAGGGATTTAAAAAATAAATAAACAAAAATGGTCAGTGACTGTGTGTGAAACTAGTTTGCTGTACACAAGCACAGTGTGGAACAAACACAGAATCTCTATTTGAATCAAATGAATGAATCTTATGTACAAACAAAAATGGGTCTTTGTATTTGAACACCTGAACTGAACTGTGTGTATACACTCACTGGCCACCTTGTTAGGAACAATAACTAATAATGGGTAGGATCTCCTTTGCTCGTAGGAATAGCCTCAAGCAGTTTGAGCCCAGAACCAGTCTGAGTCCCAGTCTGGCTCCATGGATTTATGCTCTAGATGCCAAATTCTGACCGTACCATCTGTGTACCTCAGCAAAAATTGAGATTCATCAGACCAGGCGACTCTTTTCCAAACTTATACTATACCATTTCGGTGAGCCTGTGCTCACTGTAGCCTCAGATTTCTGTTCTTGGCTGACAGAACTGGAACCCGTTGTGGCCCATCCGCGTCAAGGTTTGATGTGTTGTGCGTTCTATTTTCTGCCCACCATGGTTGTAAAAAGTGAGTTACCATAGCCTTCCTGTCAGCTCAAACTAGTTTGGCCATTCTTGTCTGACCTCTCTCATCAACAAGGTGTTTCTGCCCAAGGGACTGTCACTTACTTGAGTTTTTTTTTTCCCCACATCATTCTGTGTAAATTCTAGAGACTGTTGTGCATGAAAATTCCAATACATCAGCAGTTTCTGAAGTACTCACACCAGCCTGTCTGGCACCATCAACCATGCAATGGTCAAAGTCACTGAGATCTCATTTTTTCCCCCATCCTAATGTGTAATGAGAATATTAGCTGAAGCTTTTGACCTGTGTCTGTATGATTTTATGTATTGCACTGTTGCCACTTGATTGGCTGATTGAATAGTTGCATGAATGGACAGGTTTACAGGTTGAGTGTTTGTGTATATTCAGTATATTGTTGCTTGCTGATTGATTCAGCCAATTAACATAAAAGTGATGTATAGAAAAAAAAAACATGACACTTCCTACCTGTCTTTGGTATCCCTTTTGCACAGTTCAGATGGGGATCTGCACATGTGTGACATCATCAGTACTGGGTGGATGTCACACCCATGTCCCAATGTTCAGTTGCCTTTGGCTTGTTTAAGTTTTGTGGTTCTTCAAACTGAGTTAAACCTTCAGCTGTTTGCAAGTATACAGTCAGTTCCATACATATTTGGACATTGACACAACTTTCGTAATTTTACCGCTGTACACCACTACAATGGATTTGAAATGAAATAATCAAGATGTGATTGAAGTGTAGACTTTAAGCTTTAATTCAAGGGGTTTAACAAAAATATTGCATTAATCGTTTACAAATTACAGCCATTTTTTACATGGTCCCTCCATTTTCATGGCCAGGTGTTGCCTGTTTCCTCAGTATTTCATGACAGTTTAAGGAGATGAAAGATCTGGAGTTCATTCCAAGTGTTGAATTTGTGTTTGGTAGCTGTTCATCGGAACTCTCAATATGTGGCCCAAAGAGATGTTGATGCAAGTGAAGGAGATGCCTTCATGAATGTAAATAGGGAGGGTTTACCTCAAGCCACTGGTAACACTCTAGAACAGAATGACAGATGAGACTTTGCTAGAGAGCTTCTAGAAAGCTTCTTGCTAGAAAGCTTCTAAAAAAGCCTGCCCATTTCTGGAACAAGATTCTTTGGAGAGATGAAGCCAAGATTAACTTGTACCAGAATGATGGGAAGAGACGAGTATGGAAAAGGAAAGGAAGGGCTCACGATCAGTGCATACCACATCATCTGTCAAACATGGTGGAGGAAGTGTTAGGGCATGGGCATGTATGGCTGCCAGTGGAACTGGTGTCACTGGTGTTGATGATGTGACTACTGATAGAAGCAGTAGGATGAATTCTGAAGTGTATGGAGCTATATTTTCTGCTCAGATTCAGTCAAATGCTGCAAAACGGATAGGGCGGCGCTTCACAGTACAGATGGATAATGACCCAAAATATACTGCAAAAGCAACCCAAGAGCTTCTTAAGGCAAAGAAATGGAATGTTTTTAAATGGCCGAGTCAGTCAGATGACAGCTGCAGTAAAGGCCTGGCAAAGCATCTCAAGGGAAGAAACTCAGCATTTGGTGATGTTCTTGGGTTCCAGACTTCAGGCAGTCATTGATTGCAAAAGATTTGCATCCAAGATTTAAAAATAATCCTTATATTTATAATTGTTAGTTTGTCCAATTACTTTTAAGACTGTGAAAATGGAGGGAAATTAGCTGTAATTCCTAAACAGTTAATGCAATATTTTTGTTAAACTCCTACAGTTAAAGCTGAATGTCTACACTTCAATCATATCTTGATTGCATTTCAAATTCATTGTGGTGGTGCACAAAGACAAAATTACAAAAATTGTGTCACTGTCCAAATACTTGTGGATCTCACTGTAAATGCCAAATTCCTAATACAGTCTGCTGTTAGCATCTTTTCTGTGAACATTTTGATGACAAGGAAGTCATGCTGTGTCTTTAGCACAGCATGACTAACTGCAGCTAACGGCAAATGCCAAGGTTGTTTATTATATCTCTTTAGTACTCTTTGTTACAGACAGATATCTGACTGTCACTGTAGACAGATCTTTTGATGTGAGATTGAGCTTGTAGGTGAAAATAAAATGTATTATTAGCAATTTAGCAGAATTGTAATTGTAGCCTGTTATTTTACCATTGAAATAGAAGGTCTTTCATTCATATTGGAGATGAAAAAAAAAGTTAAGCGTAAATACTTCATGCAAATGAGAAGTGAAGTTATGAGGTGTCTAGCAATGGAAGTGAAAGCTCTTATGATTCTTTTTTCTCCCCCACTGGAAAAAACTCTTTCTTTTCCAGTTCTTGAGTGTCAGGGTTTTCGCCAGGGGCACTACTAGGGTCACTGGAAATCTGAGCTTAAGCCATGTAAGCCCATCCCCTGAGCCACCCATGACGAACCAATTAATGCATCCCCTGTGACACATCTCCTAGTATTTTAAGATAAACAAATTCATGCCTGACCATAATTGACATTACTCAAGGTTTACATTAACAGGGGAGCTTGTAGCACCCCACCTTTGGTTTATGTGAACAGCAAATTGAACTGAGCTCTCATTTAATGATGCGATGGAAGTGTAAATCATAGCACGAAATGGCTGTGCTAATAATTATAATAAAATTTCACACAGCTTTATACAGTAAATTTGTTTTCTTGCATTCAGTTATGTATAAAACTAGCAAAAGCAACACATTTATCTGTAGTGATCAGATTTTTAATGATCTACTGTATCGTGTAAAATAATTTGATATTTTATTATCATTTTGATTCAAGAATGGACAAAACACTGAAGGTCTCGGCCACCAAACTGCAGTGAGTTAAATGAAACCTTTAGGACAGAAACAGATATTGGAAACTTGATTTAATCACATTTCTGTGACATCCATCTTGAGAACTCAATATAATACATACTTTTTAATGTTCTCACATTGTTGGAAAGAAGTGAAACTCCCATGAAAGCAGTGGGACTACCCCACCTCCAGAAACCCAATTTAACCTCTGCTTTTGTTGATCATTCAAGATTCAAGATTTTTTATTTGTCACATACACAATTATATACAGTATATAGCTTGCAGTGAAATGGAAACCTGACCTACTCCTCTTTACTAAATACCTAAATACTAAATTAAAGTAAAATTAAAATTTTTTTGTTGGAAAGGAATAAGAAATATATGTAGAAAAATATATGTACAGGAATGTGCAAAAGGGGTGTACAAAATATGCAGGGAATGTGCAAAAACGGATGTATAAAATATGCAGTATGATATGTGTAATAACAATGCAAAGTGCAGTGTGTGGAGTGTCAGTGGTGTGCAAGTGACTGTAGAGTCCTTGTGGAGTTCTAAGGGGTCTGTATGGTGGACACGTCCGTCGAGGAGTCTGATGGCCTGAGGGGAGAAGCTCATCATACCAAACACTCTGGACAGCTTGATTAAAAAACCCTCTGATATGATTTTGCATGTACACAGATCTCATCCTTCCTCCTGGCTTTGTTAATGTGTTTCTGTCTCTGTGACAGGTCTATCACCCATCCTCTTTTCTCTTTTGTTTTTTGTCTCCATTATGATCTCCCTCATATCTCTACTCTTCCTGTTGCTGTTTCACTTGCCTGTCATTCTTGTTCTGGTGAAACAGGGAACATTAACACAAACCAGATCTCAGTGAAAATAAGAAAATTACGGTTGCTTTCACTAATAACTGAAGCAAGTTTAAACAGTTTGTGTCTATCAGAACAATGCTTATTTATTACGTTGTTCCAACAGGAAGCAAAGAGACTGTAAATGTAAGTTAAAAAGTGAAGCAACTACCAGTGGTAATGAGGGACGGGTGTTTGACACTTGGAGAATGTGTATCACTACATGGATGTAATTTATACACAAGCATTTCCATTCCGAATTTTATTTGTAGTGGGAATTTCAGCTGGGATTTGTGTGTCTACTGGTGGTTTTGTAAAGATTTTGTAACTAGCTATGTAGATTGTGCCTTCATATTGCACTATTCAGCCGCTAACCATGATGTCATCGCCACTGCAGAGTGAAGTGAGTGAGGCAAAACAAAACTCAATACACAAAAATACTGCTGCTGTGTATACCAGGAAATTATCCCAGGAAAAGTGCAGCAAATATGAAGCAGCTCTGAAGGACATGAAAACAGCACGCCTTATAACACTTTGAAGAACGGGACAACTTTTCATGACTTAAGCCCTGCCATGTTTTAAATTCTAGCCAGAACACAGTTAATTTGTAGATAAAATGACAAGACAATCTCATTTTAATTGGTAAGAAATCTAATTTATAAAACAGGATATAGGTGATTTTGCATATTTTCTGTAGCTGAATGTAGTTTGTATGGACATATAGCACTAGTCATGCGCTACCACCAGCAGCTAGATAGAAACGCCCACTTACGTCCCACCCCGTGTGACTTCATACATAGAGCAAAAATCACAACTGGTACGAACACAGGATGCAGAGGATGGCAGAAATGTACCTCTTGCTGGAAATCAGAGCCAATCATGCTTACTTGCAGTTTTCTATGTGCATTGTTATGAGTCTGCTGGGAGGTCTGAGTCTCAGGTTTCTTTCCTATAAATGATTTAAAAGCTACGCAACCACACAGTTTCCACTACATACAACTGCACAGTAGAATTTTACAGTAATTAGTCGTTCTTTGGATCTCCGGGTTTATGGTACTGAGACTGATGATGATAAGTTGTAGAATAAGTGGTAGAATATAACCAACTTTCAGTATGTTTGGATCTGGTTTGGAAAGTTCAGACGGTTTGAAAGTAATAGTGTGTGTGGTCATAACCTACACTTAGTGATTCAGAGCAGGCCAGAGAGCCCAGATGCAGGTCACAAGAGCTTTGTTCTTTAATGAACAGAGGCCAGTGGTTTGACCTTGATTGTGTGTGTGTGTGTGTGTGTGTGTGTGTGTGTGTTTTTTTTTTTCTTAAATGGAAATTTGTTTGAGAAAATGGGAATATCTTATTAATTAGGCAGTTAGAGCCTGGTGGCATTTTTGGTGTATTAGTCAGAACAACCTTGACACAACCTTAACTACAGTTTCAAGTATCTGTACTTTACTTTTTCTTTCACTTAAGACTGTTACTCAATACATTTCCCAAGAAAAAATCCCTACTATATAAAATCTATATCTATTCTTCACATTTCAATAAAAAAAGATCAGTTACTGTATTTTTGGACTTCCAAGCAATTGATTAAAATTCTTAAGAAATCTTAAATCTAATGGGTGTAACAACAAGAACATGGGGACGCATGAGCCCTTAAGCTGCAAATTTCTACATTTTATGTTTGACTAAAAAAAAAAAAAAAAAAACTTTTATTTTTGAGTTCTCTCACATCTAATTTTTTTTTACATTTAACTAGAGTAAAGAATTGTACTTTAAATTTTCCAGGGTATTGTTCTAAGTAAGTATTTCCATTTTTATTTGAATTTGTGTGCTTCACCTGCCTCCCAAAATAAAAATGAAATATGCAAATATACCAGCAACATAGCAGAAGATGAAGGGATCACAAAAAGCAGTATTAGTTTTGTTCCACTAAAATGGAAATGTTGGTCAGAGACATTTTTTTCATGAAGAAAGCAAAACAATATAGCCCCTGGACCCCTCAAAATCTCTGATGAATTGTAATGACAGTTTTCTCAACACGTAAAACTGAGATGAAAATATCAGAAACAGTCTACTGGACAGAAGTAAAACTTCTTCCCCCTACATTGTGTTTTCATTATCTAAATCTAAACGAACAATAACCATATTAATTTTTTTTTTTAAATTTCGACTTAGACCATATCCGAACTCTCAGTAACACAAACAGAAAGTGCTTGAAGTACATAAAGTACTGAAAGTCCTGAATAATAGCCTGATTTGTTAAAAAAATGCTTATATTCTGCATGGATTAAAGAAAGACATTTAATTTGTAACATAAAATAAGTTTCATACATCTATTAATTATTTGATTTTAGAAAGAAATGCCAACATTGAGTGCAAACATTAAAATCAGTTCATTATTATTAGAAAAGCAAGATGGCTGCAAGCTGGATTGTATGCAGAAGATAGCAGCTTTATAAACCATATTCTTTATAAAACATTTTCACTCAGAGTTTGTAATTCTGCTTCTCATTTGTGGAAACGTCTGTCACATGTTCTCGCAATTCTAGTTTCAGATCTGTTTCCAAAACAACAGACGTCAAAGCATCATGCTAATGTGCCTGAAGAGGAAAATGTATGATCTTGATGAATGTTTCCAGAATTCAATTCAGTTTTATTTGTGTAGTGCTTTTAACAATAGACATAGTTTTAGATCCTTAACGAGAGGATCTAAAGCAAAGCAGAGGTGACAGTGGTGAGGGAAAACTCTCTGAGACAAAAGGAGAAAGAAACCTTGAGAGGAACCAGGTTTCAAAGGGGATCACCTCTTCTGGATGACACTGGAAATAGCTTTTGGTCCCATATAAATGAATTACAAACATTGTTTTGGTGAACACATATCCTCCTACCAGCCAGCTCCCCATCATACGACACCTGTCCAACCACATCTTTTAAAACTGCTGCTCATGCAGGGTCACAGGGCAGCATAACACACTCAGAGGAAAGTGTTATCTGCCCTCTTCCTCATAAGTGACCTCACAGACTCACATGATTGGCTAGTGTCACTGTGATTGGCGGGGGAGAGAGTATGCCATCCCTCCCACCCAGAAAGCACAGCCAATATTGCTCCCTTCGCTCCCAGCCACGGATGTCTGTGTCAGCGCCACTTGGGAGCCCTTGAATTATTTTTAAAGATCATGTTGTTTTTCACTCTTTTCATTTATTTAAGCTTTTCTGCTAAACTGTTGTCATTAAATTACATGGATTTTGTCTTGACACAACCAGGAGTCAGTGTTCTAATTAAAGCATCATTTATCGATTAGCTTTGGTTGCTGTCACACTAATGGACTCACTCTTGCCAATTCTCTTCTCTTTCATACTGTTCATAGAAGCGTGGTTGTCTAATCCGTGTTTGTTTCACACTGATTTCCTTTTTCTCTGCACTGACCGTCTTCAGCTCTCTACATCAGATGTTCTCAGCATTTCATTTTGTCTCTAATGGAGTAAAAAAGGCCAGGGTCTGTGAACCTTTTTGTTTTGGTTCTTAAGGGTGATATCACTGTTCGACTGGCTTTAGTCAGATATCACTGCTCGCCAGATAAAGAGCAATTCAGCTATTACCATTTTTCTCCAGATTGAGAACCTGTTGTTTATTAAACCAGGCTATATTTTTAGAGTAACAGACAATTGGCATCCTAGTTTCCTAGAACATGGTCGGTATAACCTCAAGGGTGCATCAGTAATCTGTAGCAGTGCTGCAGTGTGATGCTGCTCTGCTTACTAGGTCTACTCAATAGATCTTTTCTTGTTTGTTATTGCCATGTTGTTTTCCGCATTATGATGCAGCAAAAGAGAATGGTAAGCAGTACATGCAAATGAGGGTTCTAGCAAATCAGAGAAGTTTGTGCTGTGCTCTGTGGGCATGCTTGCCAGTCTCAGAAGTTCCTGATGAGAGTTCTGTGAGCGTTCTGACAGGCATTCACGTCAGACAGCCAAATGTGCAAGATGTGGAAATCATGCAGCACTGTCTTTAGTCATTTTATGTTTAGTTATGAAATGTTCAGCAATATTTTGTTGATCACAGTATGTAGCAATCTGATCACACAAACAGCCCACTATTATATATTTGTATAATCATATGTAGACTATAATAATCATTTCACCATTCCCAGACTATAATTCACATTGGAGTACAAGTGCCACCCACCTAAATTCTACCTGCTTAGAGAACAAATCAGTGTGTGTGTGTGTGTGTGTGTGTGTGTGTGTATATGAGTGTATATATGCGTGTATATATGTATGTGTGTGTGTGTGTGTGTATATATATATATATATATATATATATATATATATATATATATATATATATATATATATATATATATATATATATGAAGCTTTGTTGCATTCATTCTATTTATATACCCGGAATGCAGCACTCTGCAGCACAATTACCATTTTTATTGGCTAATTTTACAGTTAAACTCTGCTGTAAAACATCTCTTACTTTGGAATTTCTGTTCTGCTCAGGGGGGTAGCTGTGTAGAAAGATAGAGAGACACCAATATCAAAGATAAAAAGACATCAATATAAGGTTTCATTTTTAGCATGCACATCAGATTGTTGGTTTAACAAATGTCTCAAGCTGGATTAATGTGGACTTTTGTGGAACAGTACCACCAGTGTTCAAAAGAAAAATGCCGAATGATATGAAGCTGAAATACAAAGAATGGTATGAACTGATTTCTTTCTAGCTCAGACTGTAGACACATGCAGCCAATCAGTCACAGTCCTGTCAGGTGATCAATCAGAGTGAAATCTGTGCTGATATTTGCTGACATATTCAGAGCACGTCATCAGCATTGATTGAGAAGGCGCACATGAAACACAGCCACAGGTATAATGTATAACATGAACAAGGTGGACTATTTACTTTGTCCAAAATGCCTTTGGAGGAGACACTGAAAGTAGATAGAGTGATTGCACATTGTCCACTCAAAGTACAAATTACACAAAAGCACAGATGGTAGAACTGTCAGTTTTTTGGCTTCAGTGAAAGGATTACAGTTGTTCTATTTAACATGTTTGTATTGAGAGTAAACAAAGTGGAGTGTTACATGCTTGAAAAAAAAATCAAATCACAAATGCAGCTGCCTATCTCTCTTTACTTGTGTGTAATAACCCCCCCTCCCCCCATTATTGTTATTATATCATCAGTGAGACCTTGATACATCACTAATATTGATATGATACATCACTAATAGTTATGTTATCAAACTATTGATTTTAGCCCTTCCATCTAATATCATGACCAGCCATTACTGGTTTTACTGATACAATAGAGCATGTAGTAGGAATCCACTGATCCCTCTTTTTCCATTTTTGATACAAGGTTAATAGTATGAGTCAGTAATGATTTGATACCGACATCCAAGACTTCTACCCATCTACCAACACAAAGCTAGCACAAACAGCACAGTAGCAAGTTAATTCATATATTATATCAATATATAGATTAACCACAATCTCTCTTTCCATTCACCACTATATTGCAGGCAGTCAAACAGTAAACCTGTTATTACAGCCAATCAGGATGCTGAAACATGAGAAATGGATTTTACATATTATCAGAGAGTAACCTTACTTCATTTCTTTACAGCAAACACCTCAGCTACATTGCCAAAGTCAGTACTTCTCAGTGGATATTTCAGTAACATTTAGTTTAAATGGCGCAGATGTATCTTAATTATATAGTTTTTCATATTTTCTTCAAATATATACTTTAATACCATATTCACTTAATAACACTGCTGTCATGGATTATGTTACATTATATAGTGGCCACCCTGGGGGGGGGCATTGTTTATTGGCTTAACATTACTCTGGTGATGTGTTTTAAATGTTTGTCATGATACGTCACTTCATGTAGCAGTTGCTTTTAATGTTTGTATTTTTATCTTACAAATATACAATGACAACATTTATTGATACAGTAAAAAAATACAGTGTGTGACATTATAAATAACATTATGGTGTGGTATATACTATACTATATGCTGTTTAGTGGTATAAACACATCAAATAATAACAAAACTTAGCTATACACACTGCAATGTGCACCCATTAGCCACATGGTAACCTGTACCCCTGCTTATTCATGCAACTATCCAATCAGTCAATCATGCGGCAGCAATGCAATGCATAAAATCATGCAAATACAAGTGAAAAGTTTCAAGTAATGTTTATATCAAACATCAGAATAGGGAAGAACTGTGATCTTATTGATGTTGACTGTGGCATGGTTGTTGGTGCCAGATGGGCTGGTCTGAATATTTCAGAAACTGCTGATCTCCTGGGATTTTTCACCCACAACAGTCTCTAGAGTTTACACAGAATGATGCGAAAAACAAACAAACAAAAAATACATCCAGTGTATAGCAGTTCTGTGGGTGAAAATACAACGCTGATGAGAGCAATCAAGGGAGAATGGCTAGTTCGAGCTGACAGGAAGTATCCCAAATAACCACTCTCTATAACCGTATTGAGCAGAAAAGCAAAAAGGACAGGTTTTTTGTTTTTTTTTTCAGAAGATTGGGAAAACATTGCCTGTTTTTTCCAGTCTGATGTTTGATGTGAACATTAACTGAAGCTTTTGATGTGTATATCTGCATGATTTTATGCATTGTGCTGCTACAACATGATTGGATGATTTCATGAACAAGCAGGTGTACAGGTGTTCATATTAAAGTGGTCGGTGAGTGTATATGTCCTGTATTATAGCAGTTAAACAAGCAGTGGGCTCCTTGTAAATAAGGAATAGTTAATGAGAACTAATTGTGGCTGTTTTATTAGAAACAGTTCAGATCTAATTGCAGAAGATTGTTCTTGATCTTGACTTTCATCACTATAAGCCAGTTATAGCAACAACATGTTATTGTTTTACCTTTGATACTAGCATGGTCTGAGTTTTTTATCTCTGGGGTAACCTGATTTACTCTACAAGTGAACTGGCCTTTAATAAAGCACTAATTTTCGAGGATCATTAGGATCTGAGAGTAGCCAGTTAAAAAATCTTTAAATAAAAACACTGAGGCCTTCGCTGCAATGTTTGTTTAATATTTTTTTCTTATTTAACTCCCATTCTCCCCAACTCCCATCTTATATACTGTCACTGATAGTGGCACTAATAGTGAGTAAACCACAACGGAGCATAAGAAACTCTTAAGAAAGGTTTTATAGTCACAGTGTGCTATAATGCAGCACATCTGAAACCCGAGGTCCTGCTGGTATCACTCACATTTCCATATTGAATTGACCAAGACTCTGCCTCTCTGCTTCACAGTGGCTTTGCAGCTTCCAGAGGGGCTACAGATGTTTGCCTGTGTGATCGCTGACATTATTGAGAGGTAGGTGTACTCACTCTCTAACTGCAACACAGTCATTCGCCTCCCTCCCTCAGCTAGTCTTACTTTTAGTATGTACGTACAGTGTCAAGTCTAGGCAGTTTAAAAATATTATTAAAGGTGGGAGCTCATCATAATTCCTCACTGCGGCTAGTAACAGGGTCTCAGCTAGAAATTAGACACATTTGCCAGCACAAGCTTGCTATGACTGTCTTACTTGTAATTACACAACAAGTGCAAGACAATTTTTCTTTTTAACTACATGTCATTGCAGCTTACATAGAACATATTGCTTATGCATGCTGCCTTACACAGGCAAACACATGTTTACACCCAGCCAAACAGAAACTGATGTGTGCCAGAGAGAGGCATCGCTATAGCACCTTTTCAGCTCTTTTAAAGGGCCCACAAGCATTAACACAAACATGTTTACATGCACAGTACGGTTTCAGTATATACCATATTTCCAGTAGAGTTTGAGCATGTCGTTGTGTATACATATATTGTGGTTTTTTATTCCTTTATTTATTTTATTTTATTTCACCACTACTTTTTAGATCTCTTTACTTGTTTGTAATATCGACCCCCCCCCCCCCCCCCCCCCCCCCCCCCCCCATTATTCTTATTATATCATCAGTGAGACCTTGATACATCACTAATATTGATATGATACATCACTAATAGTTACGTTATCAAACTATTGATTTTAGCCCTTCCATCTAATATCGTGACCAGCCATTACTGGTTTTACTGATACAATAGAGCATGTAGTAGGAATCCACTGATCCCTCTTTTTCCGTTTTTGATACAAGGTTAATAGTATGAGTCAATAATGATTTGATACAGACATCCAAGACTTCTACCCATCTACCAACACAAAGCTAGCACAAACAGCACAGTAGCAAGTTAATTCATGTATTATATCAATATATAGATTAACCACAATCTCTCTTTCCATTCACCACTATATTGCAGGCAGTCAAACAGTAAATCTGTTATTAAAGCCAATTTTTTATAAATGGTGGAGTAACACTGATAAACACTCCATTGTTTTTCGTTTTATTCACAAACACAATTAAGTTATACCATCTATCTTGATACCACCATCTCCATGACATGGAGCATGCACCTGGTGACAGGACACTTTACAGCTGAAAACACAGCACAGTAGGCATCAGTTACATAAGATCAGTCAGTCCTGTTGTAGCAGGGGTGCAATCTTCAGGTCTGCCGCCCACCCAAACCTTTTTGGGACTTAGGAGCAGGCCATTTGGCACATATCCACCCTTCTCACATGTCTCATGGTGAATTCAGAAAAAAGCTCCCTAACACTGAAGCATGTCATAAAATTCATCAGCGCAAGTCTATCACCCTGTATAGCAGACATTATAGGGCTTAAGAACCGGATTGAGTAGGCCGCCATATGCAGTACAATCTTCTATTGAGGATACTAGGACTGATGACAGCAGCAAGAGCAGTAATTTTCCTAGCTTTTCATAAGTGGGTTATCAGCCTGTGGGAGGACCCCAAATGCCACACATGAAGTGTGTCCCTGTCATAGCAAGAGGAGCCCAGGCTCTAGCCTTCTGGAGATGTGCCATCCATGGTTAGCTTCCCTGAGGGCAAATCATGTGCCTTGGCTTTATAACAGTGCAGTGGATGTATGCAGGGGAGTGGCATCTCAAATTGTTGAGGCGTACATGGACCTTTTTTGCCAATGCCACATCAACACATTGCTAAATTGTGGTTCTTGCTGCCAGAGCCGAACAGGATGCACTGGCCCATGACTGACTTTTCCATCTGCTACATGTTTGTCCAGATCTGCTGTCCCAAATGGATAGAGAGATTGGACACCCTCAGCCAGGTCAACTGTGCCTATGGGTTTGACCTCTCTGTATGAATCTCCAACTGAAGATTGTGGTATGCCCTTAGGTGGAAGCTGTTCTGCAAATATTGTGTACTTCATAGGCTGGATTCAGTACACTGCCCAAAAAGAAAAAAAAAAACAAAACTTTTCTCCAGGGACTGTGTTATGGCCCTACTAAGTTTGGGCTCTGGCCTGGGGAATAGTGCAGGGTTAGTAACATGTGCTGAATATAGAAGATGGACAGCTGGATTGGTGGGGAATGAAGAGACTGAGGAACTGGGAGTACACTTACAATTTTTATTACAACATACACAATTCACACAGAAGACGCATTGTAAAATAGCTTCAACAAGTGGCAAGTTGAATGACAACCAGTGTAGGAGGTGGTACCCTAGGGGCAGAACTAGAAGGTAAGATATGCTTCTACACCCTACTCTGGATTCAACCTCTTACCTAATTGCAGAGATAACACTAGCTATTAATCTACATTAAAACTCTACAAAAATACTAGGGGTAATACATAGGGTTAGATGTGTAGCAATGGGACAGACAATACAACACTGAAATAGCAAACATTAACAGCACATAGGCAAACAGCAGAAACAATTAACACATTAGTGCAAAGCACAGACACTAAGCACAGAAGTGTAGCAAAGCTTACAAATGCAACACTGTAAGAAAAAAGAGAGAAAGGAAGCGAGCGAAATGAGGCAGAAACCAGACAAACACAGACATGTGCGCACTAATGCCCGTGAACATAACAGACTGCTAGACAATGCTAGTTCCCCATCTGTGCTAAAGGTCTATTTGGCTGCCATCTCAGTGTACCACAGCACCATGGATGGCATCTCTCTGGGATCTCATAAACTTATTATGATCTTTCTGAAAGTGGTGAGGCGCCTCTACCAGCAATGATTCCCTAAAGGCCTTGGTATACTTTCAGCTAACAAAGTTTATGAGAAGTGTTGTGAGAAGCTGCACACATTCTGCAGTTCCATTTTGACTGTTGATTATGAATGCCCCAGTCATAGTCTGTTTTATAGAAAGCGAATCCTCTTCATGTCATCTGCAGTTGTTCATTTTCTCTGCAATTATACTGTAATGTTTGCCAAACCCACATGAACACTGTCTCAGCAAGAAATATACAAAGGCCTTAAGAGCACGGCGTGGGATATCCTTTTAATGTGTTCAAGGCACTTATTAGCCTATGCAAGATGCTGACCTGAAAATGGATGTCTCTGAAAACTGCCTTTATGCTAGTGGTCACTTTGGCAAAATGAGTAGTAGAACTGCATGCCCTGGTGATAAGATTGCTTTGCATGCGTTGGTGGCCAAATGACTCTGGGATGACCTTGTTGTCAGATCACACAAATTTGTAAATCAATCAATTGATCTTGCAGCCTTCTAAAAAAAAAAAAAAAAGGTCTTGCAATCCTCCGATCATCAGTTTATCTGGCACAGAATAAAGACTCAGGCAGCTGTTTTGTCTAAGCAGAGGCTGACCCAATTGGTAGTAGACATCACAGTTGCCTATAGACTGGCTGGATACCCAGCTCCTGTTATGACATGTCACTCTATGTAGAGTGTCTTCTGCTCATGGGCATCACTTAAAGACATGCCACGTCAGGGCACTGCTACCTGGGTGTTACCAGTGGTGTGAGGGCAGTGGTCATCTCTAAACACCTTTCAGGTTAGTCCTAAGGAGAATCTACTAACCACCAAAATTTCTTGGTGCTGATCGAACGAGAACTCTGAGAGAAGCTTCCAGTGAAAGATGGCCATATAAAAGTGGGGTCTATTGCAAATACTGCATTGTACATCATGTTGAAAGGGTTTTATATGCATATGCACATGTACAAGAAGGTATCCAGGTTATTCTCACAGCTCCGGACAGTATAGTATAGTTGCAAACGTAACTATGAATCCTGCAAGAAGACAATAATCTACAATATTATGGCAAAATGAACCAAAAGTAAGAAGCCAAAGTTTGGTTGTGGTCCTCTCAGTCTTCAGACCTGTTTTGAAGAAGGCAATGTATAACAGATCTGTCAGTTTGGAAGCAGTTACAAAGGCAGTTTTTTAAACCAATATTATTTTAATTAATTCACGATAAAAAATATTGTCTACATGTATGCAATCTAATGACAGGCAAACTATCATGTCATGATGCTATGACCTCTCCAATTTTTGAAACTGGAGGAAGCTACAGAAAAAAAAGAAGTGGAGAAATATGAACATTTTTGAAGACTTCGATGTATGATTCTCATGTGATATCCACAGCTCCAAGATGACGGAACCCGTTGCAATACTGTTTTCTGTATTTTAATTTCATGTTTGACTGCTTTGTAAAATATTCAAGGGATGCTGGGGTGTGCAAGAAAGCATGTTTTATGTTAATATTGTCAAAACAAAAATGTTGTAAAGATCATGGGTCAGACACCCAGTATGCCTGCCCAGCATGCCGTTTTCAACCATTTCTATGTCCAGCATGTCATTTCCACGTTTCATTGTCAAAATGGCATTTTTCAAATTTACTCATGTCAATGTGAACTAGGCCTAACGATTCTAAAGTGTACATTTACACTGGATTTATACATGGAAGCTTAAAAGAACAAGCTGTATATTGCCTAAATTATCATGTTCAATAATAGTGATTTCAATATTCTGCAGATAATCATGATGATTTTAGCCACTATTGTGTATCTTTAGCAGATCCTTTCTGTATGTCTGCTTAAAGCTAACAGAATGTTACAGAAGGGTGTAAAGAAAAGAAATGCTCTCTGATTGCATGCTGGGTTGAAATCATAATTGTGGCAAATGGCCTATGAACTACTCAAATGTCTGAGCCATTTAAGCTTTTAAGCCTGTGCATATGGTTATTGCTTGGTGAGAGAGTCTCAGTACCTCATGGCCATATGTCAGTCTACATGGATTTCACACATCACCTGTGAACAAGTGTTCAGTCATTTCTGATTCACACCTTCAGTCCTGTCATTTCAGTCCAGACATTTGTCTTGTGTTCTCTTCCCTTCCTCTCTGTTTCTCTGTCTGCCCATCAATTAGTGCCAATCCTGTCCATCATTTTATTAAAGCATTTCATCGTTTAGCCCATGGTTATCTCCCTTGTCTTCTCGTGCTGTGTGTGCAGGAGTGTGTGTCTCAAGTGACGTGGGTTTTGATAGACCTTTTCTGAGTCAGGCTGCTGGAATGGAATCAGCACGAGTGCTGCCCTCCCTGTTGTATTTGTTTTTTTTAATGCAGACCATGTGCAAAGCCTCAGTCCTTACTTACACTCCAGTCTAATGCTAATGAGAGCAATTACTGTCTGCTAATTACTTGCCTAAACCCCTGTCCCCTCTTGACACCAGAGTTCTGTAGCTCTCCCTCTGCCCCCCTGCAGAGCTTCCTGCACATCTCCACATCCTTATTTTGTTCACTGCACAGCAAAATCGACAGCATGAAATTATTAATTACAATGTTGAATAAATAAACACGGTTGTGCAAATGAATACTGTAATTTTCATATTTTTTCTGAATATTATTTTGCTGTAGACCACAGCACTGATGAATGCTTGATTCTGATTGGCCAGTCTGCAAGATTTATATTATACTCATTCTGATCGATTATTGTTTCTATTGTCACAGCTAATTCACAGAGAGTTATATGGTGGTCACTCTGCATTAATTGATTTTAAAACATGTGCAAATGTTGATATGATGAAATATTCTCTGAGAGTTTTTTTTTTTTAGCATTTATAGAAATCAGTGCTTTGCAGTGGTCAGAGGTAAAACTGTAACTTTAAGTTTTCTGCCTTCAGGACAGATGACTTTGCAGTTTCTCAGTAACATGACAAGCTGTGTTTTTGTCTTATTAGCTTCAAGAGAGAGAAAAAAGAGAAGCTGGTGAGGGACTTACTGTTGATAGCTGCTTTAAAATAAGGGATAAAAGGAACTTGTTTCTTGGACATCCCACAGTAACTAATAAAAGTAAAGGAATAAACTAATAAAATATGATGCGCTATTCTTTAATTAATATACACTTACAAAGCATTTATTAGGAACACCTGTACACCTACTCATTCATGCAATTGTCTAATCATCCAATCGTGTGGCAGCAGTGCAATGCATAAAGTCAATGCAGATACAGGCCAGCATCTTTGAGTAATCAGAATGGGGGAAAAACGTGATCTTGATGATGTAGACCGTGGCATGGTTGTTGGTACCAGAGGGGCTGGTTTGAGTATTTCTATAACTGCTGCGGATTTTCGCACACAACAATCTCTAGAGTTTACTCAGAATGGTGCAATAAAGAAAAAACATCCAGTGACCAGCAGTTCTGTGGACGAAAATGCCTTGTTGATGAGAGAGGTCAACAGAGAATGGCCACACTGGTTTGAGCTGACAAAAAAAGGCTAGAGTAAATTAGAAAACCACTCTGTACAATTGTGGTGAGCAGAAAAGCATCTCAGAATGAACGACACGTCGAACCTTGAGGTGGATGGGCTACAACAGTGGAAGACCACGTCGGGTTCCACTTCTGTCAGCCAAGAACAGAAAGCTGAGGCTGCAGTGGGCACAGACTCACCAAAACTGGACAGTTGAAGGCTGGAAAAATGTAGCCTGGTCTGATGAATCTCGATTTCTGCTGAGGCACACAGATGGTAGGGTCAGAATTTAGCACCAACAGCGTGAATCCATGAACCCAACCTGTCTTGCGTCAACAGTCCAGGCTGGTGGAGGTGGTGTAATTCTGTGGGGAATGTTTTCTTGGCACACTTCGGGCCTGTTTATAAAGCCAATCAGTCATCGCCAATCATTGCCACTGAAGCCAATCAATCTGGTTTCATGAACGTGAAAATGAGTTCATTGTTCTTCAGTGGCCTTCCCAGTCACCAGATATGAATCCAATAGAACACCTTTGGGATGTGGCAGAATGGGAGATTCGCAGCATGAAAGTGTGCCTGAAAAAATATTAGTAGTCGTGTAACCTTCAGCCTGCATCACCTTGAAAATGTGTAGCATAATTATCAGTGACCTGGTATAAATTCTTTTGGAATTCATTCATTTCACTTCTTCAGCTTATAATATATGAGTTTATGACACTTATACTGTATGACTTTAGGCTTCACTGTGTAAAGGGACCAATTTGTCTTCTTTAAGGTTTAGATAACGATGAGCTAGTAACAACAATACAGGCTTTGCAAAAATGATCTGTCCTTCAGGATATTTGGCTTTATTTGTTCTTGCAGATTTTTTTTTTTTTATTTAATTCTGTAAGTATTCCCCTTCATTTGGATGTCTTAAATACTAATTTATGATCCTCATTCAGCTTTATTTAAAGTAAAGGTTTGCTAATTTAGTAAAGCAATAACCAGAGTGTGTATGTGCAGACGGGTGACAAAGGGAAAAAACCAACATAGAGCCTTAGCAAGGTTTGTCATAGTGTGTACAAGTCTCTGGAACTATACTGGAGGGATGAACATTCTTCCGAAAGATATTCCTGCAGTTGGTGTTTAGATGGTAATAATGGTGGAGAGTGTAGTCTAACACATCAGTCCAAAATTGCACATAGCTGTTCAATTGTGAAATGTGAGATTTTTTTTCCCCACTATAAAAATATACAGGCACATACCCATTACACAAACAGTTTAATACAGTATTGATGGGGAGTTTCAGATTTATTCTGAATTGATAAATCTAGCTTCAGCTTGAGCATTACCAGGCACTGCCAGAGGTAATAACATCAGATCAGAGAAAATGCAGAGATAAAAGTTTACCTGTGAAATTGGCCTTACTGAATGGCAGCCACATTTTGCGACAGCACATCTTGTATTAATTTAGCTATAACTGGATGGACAGGTCTGAGAACACAAATAAAATTCTCCCCTGGGTCTCCTGATGCCAGAGTGTGTCTGTCTGAGACTGATAAAAAGGGTCAGCAGTGCACTGTGTTGTGATCCATTCCATTTTTCAATCTCTTTCATGTACTTGGGGTTTTGTGTGATCATAACTTGTCTTTTTTTAATCCATTAAGTTCCTAAATGTGTATTGCTGGATTGCAGTTAGTGAGCAAGTGTTGGAGGATATACAGAATTTTCTTACTAAAAGCAGACGTTTTCAGCCATCCATATACTTCCTGCTGTGTTGCCTTGGCATGTGTCTTTTGAATTGGAGGATGCTAATGGATTTGTTTAAATTGGCAGTGATATAAATTTGAGGAAGTAGTAACTATTGGCCGTTTATCTGGTGGTGAAAATCTAGCCCTGAGCTCTTATTGTTGGTGTGCCTTTGCATGAATGTATTCATCAATCCAATTAAAATAGCTTTGATTAAAACAATGCTTGCCTTAAGGCCCGAGTGTTAGGATCACGATAGATTTGAATAGTGTGCTTATTTTGTGCCGATGATGATACTTTGTTGGGAATACTTGAGTATTCTTTTGTTATGTTGGTATTCCAAAGCTCCATGTTTACCTTCCTACTCCTTACATAAGTACACTGCATACTGTAGGCGATGAAATAATGGTTTCTCCGCCCTACGTAGTACACTATATGTTCATATTGCAAGCCTTTTGGGATTCACCGAAAATGTAGGTTACTTCCGTGAAGACTGTCATTTGACCTAAATGAGACATGAGACAAGTCCAATGTACTGCAGCTTAAAAAAAAGTTGTTGAGGAGGTAGAACAGACAACACAAAGATGCAATGTTGAATCTGACTTCAGTTTCCCAAAGGTTGACACCTGCAACATTTATTTTTCATTTTTACCTTATTTTGGTTCTGTCATTGTTGCATAGCTGTGAAAATGTAGGAAACTAAATTGCTTATTGTTGGTATACAGTATGTTTTTACATTAACCACAGCTTATATATCATCCAATTGGAAACAGAGTCTAGGCTTATTATTTGGTATAGATTTTCAGTGTGATAATAAACACACATATGACTCTTGGTTTTATGTCCTCTGGACGACTGAATTCAGTTCATTTGTGCTATCATTAGTATATACATATTAATATGTTGTTGCTGTGTACTGGATATATATTGCACTGCTGTAACACACAAAAATGGCCAGTTTGTTAATTATGAAACATAAATATTATTGAACAAGTGAAAGAGTACTCAGGTACTCATTCGGAAACACCAACGCCTGTCAGGGCCAGCTTGAGTACTTTGGCATGCATGCTATTCCTGTAGGCTGAACTTGAAATTTCAGCTCATTAAGCACATCAGCATAATGGAGATCACCCATCACCCCGACTCCATTGTCCTTGCTCACACTGCACAGCTGAGCTGTAGGTATCAGCAGGCTGTGCTTGTGTCTGTGTGTGCGTGTCTCTGTCAGTCTGTCAGTCTGTCTGTCTCAGTTCTTATATAAGGAGCTCACACTGGGCAGAAGGAGCACCAGCATCATGCCCACATATACTAGGAAGAGCTGCCAACTCCATGCCTTTCCCTCTATCTTTCTGTCTCTCTCACTCTCTTTCTCTCACAGAGCCTGACTAAGAGCCGAGCGTACTATTCAGTGTGATAAGTGACCTACCTACACAGCCATGTGTTGCTCTGTCTCATCGATGCAAGATCCAAGAGTTCAAGAATGAGAATAAGACAGTCAGTTAACAGTGCCAGGTTTTGTATTCACTTTATTGAGGAACTATTAAGTTATAAGCAGTTAGTGTCCAGATTGAGCTTGTAATGTGACAAGGCCCATAAAAGGCTTGTGTAATGCTAGTGAGGTGGATTGTAAGAATTCTCAGAGCTTGCTATTATAACAGCAGTGCCTGACAGTGCGTTTTTATTTTATGCTGATGACGCAAGTTCAGGTTGCAATCATAAACCATATTTATAAAAACAGAAGAGATATTTCAATTTGGAGCGGGTCATTATTTTATCATTATTATTACTATTTCATTTCAATTTAGTAAGTAAGTAGTTTATTTTTTGCCTTTTTCTAATGAGGTCTGATTTCAAGAGCAAGTGGTAATGTCTATAGCAGCATTGATACAATGGATGCAAGGGAAATTACCAACTTAATGAGGTAAACAGAAGTGATATAGGAAATGGAGCATTGTTTTAAAAAAAAAACATTAAATATAAAATAAAGCTATTGGTGTAATATTATTTCCCAACAAAAAGATACATCTACATGAACACCAAGCATAAGTGGACGAGAAGTGCGACTCCTCCCACATTGCCCTATAGAGGCATGTACATGGTTGCGTTAGCAGTTGGACTTAGTTGGTGGATTGGATGAGATCTGAGAGCGCTGGTCTCTCTGGGATTCTGGGCCAGTTTGATGTGCAGGGAGAAGAGAAGCAACAACACCTGAGACTGTCGTCAGGTCACAGCTTGAGTAATGCAGCCGTGCTACCGTGTACCGTCACCATTGAGTCCATTAAATGAAGCAGATAGAGCAGACTGTGACACAGGGTCCCTGAAGCCAATATGGTGTCTACTGCGAGGATGTAGCAGTAGTGATGTGGAATCATTACTCTGTACATGTTGGTAGCAAACGGATAAAACAGTCACAGGGATCAGTGAAAAGTGAAAAGATGGTGGAGAATTTGTTTTAAAAAAATGTTTAAAAAAAAGGTGTTGTTGAGTAAGAAATAGCAACCTGGATGTTCCAGTACATTCTGCCAGATGGCCTGGGGAGGGGAGTAAAGTGTCTGTGCAAGGGGTGAGAGGACTTATTCACAATGCTGATGACTTTGCAAATGCAGCATTTATGGTAAATGTTTTTGATGGAAGGTGGAAAGGAGATCATGTTTTTGGCTGTGTACACTTTATGCTGTTTGGCTTGGGGGTGCCGTGGCAGTTAATAATTGTAGAGCCATTTTGAATCTTGCATTTTTTTTAAATCATAGAGGAAGTTGTGTTTAAAAAAAATTAAGAAAATATATATCTACCTGATTACTAGAGAAATTCTAGTCAGAATTTCATTCCAGCTATAGTACAGTGATGACACTGGTCCATGTTGTGAGTGACTTAAGCTTTTTAACCACATATGCACAAATGCAAGTTCCATTGTTTGATCTGGTTGCCTGGAAACCTAATTGACTATGCTAAAAATGGTGGCCAATAAGCTTGTGCAATATTGATTTTCTCTGATCACGTTTTCAAATATCATGCTAAATGATTTAATCATCCGCGACTGGTTGCGGAAAAAAAACTGGAAAAGGAGAACTCAAAACATTCTTTGTTTATCTTGAAAGAAAGCAAGTGAGCCACACGGGTCAGATGCAGATTATTCCAGTTGCATATGTCAATTGGTTCCTCTCCTGTTTTATTGAGGAGAAAAAGACTGCACACTGGAGTAATTTCGATATATTGCGAGTCAGATAAGGGCTAAATACGGGAGAGACCATCTCAAGGCAGCTCTCACACACGCACAGCCTCAACCACACCCTTAACTACAAAACCCATAAGGCAGTGCTCCTATACATTAACCTCTGACTCTCTAACACTAGCGTACTCCAGTATTTTAGCAGAGCTTCTACACAAAATGCATAACAGTTGGCAGGTCTGGTAATCTAATATAATTGGTGATAAACATCACTGGATCGTGGCAAGGACATGTTGTCTAGGGACGATAATATTGTTATATAGCATAAGCCTAGTAGCTAATATAACGTAATAATGAACATCTAGTAGAGCAAATAATAAATAGTAAATAGACCATGTGTAGCCCAAAGGTTTTTGATGTAGCAAATGTTCTTGTGGGACCTTGACAAAAAGTCCCAAAATCATTGCCGAATGTTTCAGCTATGAGCTGTGGTTTTCTTTCCTCTCACACAAAAATATTATTTGAGTCTTATTAGTGTCTTTATTTTCTCATAATATGTCTGCATCTTTTGCTAGCAGGAGAGTTACAGTATATGAGTGCTTTATGATGCACTTTATTGTGTTAAGTTAAGTAAGACCCCACCTCTGAGTTACAGATACGTGTAGGTGCTTAGAGCAGAAGTATAAACCAGCCTTAGTAGAATTGTCAGAAGACTGACTGCAACAGCATATACAGAATTCTATGCAATGATGAATACAGAAGCAAATTCTCTTGATGCATTGTGAGGAACTTCGCTAGTGATGAGCAGTAACTTGTGGTGGCATGCTATGGCATTCTTCAACCATTCTTTGTTGATTTATACACACAAACCACCTTCTCAAGCTTCCACAGTGAGTGTTATCTTGCCAGACTGAATATTAGAAATATCAGGAATGTTTACATGGAGCATGGTTTCCATAAAATAAAATCACAGCCGTCTTTGATGTCATGTTTGTATGACATCAGTATGATCAGTATGAGGTAGTCCTCTGTGATGACAAGCCAACAAAGCTTGACTTTAGCCTCGCGTGGATTTGCTAACGCAAGTCTTCAGCCTAGCATTGATCTCTGTTCTGTGATTCTATACGGCTATGCTGCAGCCTTGAGATCTGATCTTCAAATAAATCTGAGACTGTGCAATGGTCTATTCCTAAAGAATGCATTCCTTAATTCTGTAATGCTGAACAATGGCTCTTGAATGACACAGCAGAAATGATTTTGTCCTATTGTCTGGAGAATGCAAGTTCAAATCCTGACAACGCCATAGCTTGCGGGTGTCTGTGAGCTCTTGTATGCAGAAGAGGGTAGACAGCACTCTCTGCCAAAGTGTGCTACACTTCCCTGTGATGCAGCATGAGCAGTAATTTGAAAAGATGTGGTTGGCTGGTCCAGCAGAGTCTGGTATTGGTAAACGTGGGAGCAGTGTCTCTGCTGTACATGCTTAGATAAATTTCTGCAAAAACAAGCAACGAATAACAAATTTCTTCCCCTGGAGATGCCTCTGCCACCCTGGAACGTTCTTTGTGAGAGATTCGGTTTGACTGAGGAAGCAAAGCTTTACAAAATTTGTTCACTTTTTCATGGCTGAGAATGCTGACACCGCTACTAATATTCTCGGCTCCACATTTGACTCACCGTCTTGTTTCACTGACCGGTGAATGCAGTGGCTTCATCAGCAATTCGCCTTCATTAACATTAAACTGCAGCTACAGTGATCATGCTCCTTATGGACTTTTTCAATGGACTCTCCTCTCACACTTGTTCCTGATGATGAATGTTTATGTAGTAATGCATTACGACTGTGTTGCCTTGACGAGAGGTTATAGTGAGCCGTCTAATTACACGCAGTGAGCGCCTCGCTGGCCCGGCCCTCGCTGTTGTGTCTCAGAGTCAATACTGATTATTTATGAAACAATATAATAAACATTGCGTGGACTGCATACAGCCGGGCGTCTTGGAGATAAGCTGCGCAGAGGACTTGCCTTTCCAGGCGAAGGCATTTCTTGCTGTCTTTTGTCAAGGTTATAATCACACAGCTACACACAATTCTCTGCCCACCCTCAGCTAGACCAACAAGCACCCAGTCTCTCTCTCTCTCTCTCTCTCTCTCTCTCTCTCTCTCTCTGTCTCTCTCTCTCTCTCTCTCTCTCTCTCTCTCTCTGAAATTAGGCATGTCCACTGCCTATATCCTGCAATGATTCAAACAATTTGACAAAATTAATAATTTTTCCTGAGTGTTTGTAACACAAGAACTTTAAAGTAAACCTTCACACTGAAACACTTTAAATATGTTCACACTGTGATGTGCTTAGCGATTATAGTGCTAATTTGTTGGCTCGTGCTGTATTTTCGTTATTCCCATGTGAAGTTAGTGGTTGTGCGACACATTGACATCACAGGGGGACATAGCTCCATTAACAAGGATCTCAAATGGTTAGGTTTCACTGTATGCGTGTTAATGTAGCTATACAATGCACTCGCTGAGTTACAGCAGATGCTCAGCAAGCAATCTACAATATGACACGTCTGATGACGTTGACAGAAGTAGTAGCATGAAAGCTTTGGAAGCTTATCTGTCTGAGCAGACAGCTGAATAGAGATGAAGCAAGGGCTAAATCCCACTGGCACCACTATCAGCAGGTAGTCAAATGACATTGTGGGTAATATAGGAAACAATTAACCAAAGTGAAAATAGAAGGACATGTCAATGAAAGAAGTTTAAACTAAAAGAGTTTGTCAGAATTTCAGTACAAAATAAATCTTGGATGCCACTGGAGATCACATGTTCATAATAAAGACTAATATCAAGGTTTTTCCTTTAACTGATTTGGCTTGTGTGACATTGATTTTTCCTTCACTGCAAATTATAATTAATAAAAATCCTGATTAATGATGTAATCATCCACAACAAATAAAAAAATGATGCAAATAATGATAAAACCTAAAGCCATGGAGTGGTGCTGTTGAGTGTCATTAGTTTTACCTGCAGAAGACTGGGGTATCACCATGGCAGCAAGTTTCTCACTTCACGGACAGTTCAGCATTTCTTTGGAGGACCGTTTGTAGTCGACCCTGAAGATTTGTTGTGTTACCGTTTTGTGATGACCTGTTTTGTTTCTAAACGTAGCGCACTTAAATTTTATGAGCAGCTAGATTAACCGTAGTTTGGTGAAGCGCAGCTATCTTAAACCACAGTAAGTTACGGTCACAACCGATGGGTTCATAATGAGGGCATGATGCATGTTTGAAAAGGTATTTTAACAAGCTATTTAATAGTAAATGCAAATTAAAAAGAAAAGAGCAAAATCGAGTAATATGTCATGCATTTTTACTATTTAAAAAGAGTTGGTATAAAAGTTATATGGCAAACATAATATAATCACTGGATATCAGGGCAGTGTGGGATTGTGTAGGAACGATTAAACTGTTCCATCACGCAAGCCTAGTTGTGATACATTTCATTAAATCTCTGCAGTCTCTGCAGTTAGTGTCAAGGCTGTGAGCTAAAATGGTTTAGTGATGCTTTGAATGCAGAAATAGCACACATTTGTGTGTTATGGAAAGCAGCAATTTTCTTTATAATATATACCCCATTATGTCCAGGCAGTCCTTTAATCACATTATACTCCTTATATATACTATCCAAAATGCTAGGGGCTGCTGTAATGGGGCTTTTTACCTACTTACTAAACTGATATTAACTTATTCCTAGCCTCCTGTTTGAGATTTAAGTGGATTTTTTTGTTTAAGTGGGATGTTCCTTGGTATTCCTGAGGCATTTGAGTTTCAGTCTGTTTTACTTTCCTTTCTGAATGTGTCTGCATGAGCTAAATGACAAAAATTGTGTGGGAGAGAAAGAGAGAGCGAGGTGGAGTGCTTTCAAATGAGGGGAAGACCTTCTTGCGTGCAAACTTTCAGCACAGGCTGGATGGTGCATGCAGAAGCAAGTGGGTTCAGGTGACACTTTTACATGAGAGCTTAGTTGGATTGACACTAACAGAGGTGCAGACACCAACCACAGCATCTACAAAGGATTCAAAGGAGAAGGTGTGAGAGTGATGTTAGAAAAGGAAAGCTCGACATTGAGCAGAAAAGTAAACAAATTTTGATCAAAGTGAGTGAGAGGACAGCAAGAGCAAGAGTGGAAGCACTCGTGATAGGCTGTCTTGTATTTTCGTGGTGAGATAACCAAAATATACAGAAATATCATGTTATCTTTGTATTAAGCATCCATTTAAAAAAACACAAGCAGGTGGTAAGAATTGCTGTGTTATGAAGCTCAGCACTCACACATGCACTTGACTTGACACTGGCATTATTATGAAACAGTAGTTTTGAAAATGATTGAATTGGCAGTTTCACAATTTTTGTGTGTGGGGATATTTATGTTTTGGAATATTTATGGAATAATACATGAGAGTGGTTACATGAAAATAATCCATGCTAGACCGGTGTGATATGTGGTTACCACCCCAAAGTGAATGGTTTCTATACAACAGCTCTGTCTGGAGTGTGTCATTCCTGCTTATACCACAGCAATTGGTGTTTAATTTATTAATTATCAAACCATCGCACATTTTAATGGGCTATGTTGTGGAATGTCCGCGAGACAAACTAGTTCCTATAATCTCTTGCAACAAGAAACAGTCATTCCCTCACCAGCATCTCTCTTTCTCTCTCAAAAAATGCTTATCAGCTTACAGTGACCATTACAAAACACTGACACTTGAGCCTCATCAACAATTATACATTTCTTTTTTTTGTTTGTTTTTTGTTAAACATCACGTTTTTTTTTTTTTTTTTACATCCAATATTAGTCTTAGACTGCATGGCCCATCCCCTATACAAGTCCCTGTTACTATAGAAACAATAACATACTAGAACGAGCACATTAATATTATCACATTAATATTATCATATATCATTCATAGTACAGCTGGAACTACTTTTCATATCGTGCAATTATACAAAATAATGCACACCTTCTGACCAATCATATTTGAGAATTCAACAGTGCTGTGATATAAATCATTTTGTACTTTTTTCTGTTTTTCAATTTAAAGTGAGCATGTTGACATTTTCTAAGCTTAATCAGTACTAATGAAGAAAGATTTGTCTTCTCATCTTTTAAGTTATCCAAAATAATATAATATTAACACTAATAACAGTAACAATAAACTTTCACTGAGGTTAGCAACCTTTGTGGCTAATGTTTGAGCCTAAAAATGTGATCAGAGGGAGGCCATGAAGACTTACACTATATGGCCAAAAGTATGTGGACACCTGACCATCACACCCATATGTGCTTTTTTAACATCCCATTCCAGATTTAGTTCCCTTTTGCTGTTATAAAAACCTCCACTCTCAGACAAGGCTTTCCATGAGATTTTGGAGTGTGGCTGTGGGGATTTGTGTTCATTCAGCCACAAGAGCATTAGTGAGTTCAGGCACTGATGTTGGTGAGGAGGCATTGGGCGCAGTCAGCGTTCCAATTCATCCCAGAGATGTTCAGTGGGGTTGAGGTCAGGGCTCTGCGCAGGGGACTTGAGTTCTTCCACTCCAACCTTGGCACACCATGTCTTCATGGACCTTGCTTTGCACACAGGGGCATTGTCATGCTGGAACATGTTTGGGCCCCTTAGTTCCAGTGAAGGGAAATTGTAATGCTACAGCATGCAAAGGCATTCTAGACAATTGTGTGCTTCCAACTTTGTGGAAACAGTTTGGGGAAAACCCACATATGGGTGTGATGGTCAGGTGTCCACAAAGTTTTGACCATATAGTGTAAATTCAGGTAACAAAAGTAAAACATCCATTGTGTGTGTTAAAGTAAGAAACTTGTATGTAATGTATAGGTTTTTGCTTAATTTCTAAAAAAAAAAAAAAAGAAGTATAAGCTTAGGGTATGTGCACTTCATCTAGCTGTATACAGCATGTGCTAGCAGATAGAAAACATTTGTTTTGTGCATCCATAAGGAGAACCATGTCTACTGGGAGACTGAGGCATTTGTAGGTCATAACAAATAATGTTTTAAGATGCTGATTAAAAAAAAACCCATAGATGGTAATATACAGAAATGCATTTTAATTAGTACCATCACGACACCGTAACAAGCTTCATCACTGTTGGTTTGAAAGTGACCAGTTAAACATTTTACTCCTCCTCGTCTATATACATGTACAATGCACAATGGCTATGCATATAAGGTGTTCTGTCGGTACCATGAGGCAGCCTCTGATAGAATGTTCTGCAAAATGCACTGAAAAAGACAAAGCCAAACCAAACACACCAGGTCCACTTCCTGTCCTCTCTGCCCCAGTGACTCCTGGAGCTCAGTGGCTGACCTTCAAAGCTCATTGCGCGCCTCTGGCACTCATCAGCAGCATGCCTTTGTGCCAGCTCCCTGCCAGGCCAGGATACATCCTGTAGCATCAGCATGCTTTAGAAAATCAGTTCAGCTCACTTCAGCTTCATCATTGTCTCGCATGCTATGGAAAGCAGTCTCAAAATGACCCTAGAGGGGTCATATGACCATGGCAGATCGGATTGCCCTCATAAGCTCATCGTTCTCCATGCAAGGCTTCATTTACAGGCTGGAATTGATGGTGAAAGGCTACTAGGATGCATAGATTCTTCTTGTTTTAGTGGAAGTTAAGGGAGTATCTATCTAATCTTTAAAGGAAACATCTGTCAGAGTTTGATGCCGCTATCTATTTCTGGCTCCGTGATGGTGGTAATCTGTCATTTCTCCACTTCTGCCTATAAACTCGGAGCGATGTTCAGGCTTTCCTTGCTCTCTTGCTGCAGCCTGAGGAGATGTGACAGTGAAGACCTTCAAGACCTTCAGTGCAATACACCAGATACACTTTTCACAGTGTGTGCAGAGACAAAAGTGGAGAGCATTTCATCCCCCTGTGGCGTACCCCCCCTTCCCGACGCCTCTCTAGTTACGCTATTTTCTCTCATGTGTTTGTGCAAAGCAGATTAGATCACACATTTGTTAACATGACATCCTAAAGCAAATTGCTCATCTGCTCAACATCCGCTCAGCATCCCTCTCCCTCTACTATTCTCCTTCTCTTACCTTGTCATGCTGGCTTCTATTTTTTCACATCCCCCTTTCTTCACCCTCTCCATCATATTTTCCTCCTTGACTGTATACACGATTTCATTTTGCTTTCTTTGCCCATCCAGTGCTCACACCCTCTCCATCTCTCTCTATCTAACTTAGTTCTTTTAAAAGTGGAAATAATGAGACTCGCTCTTGGCAGACTTGCCCTGATATCGAGGGATGAGGCTCTTCCTCATGGGTAATATCTCCGATCTCTGGGCCATAGTATGAGTGTGAGCGAGAGGGAGAAGAGTGAACGCTCTGCACGTCTGAAAAATAATGAAATGAAATATGAGCCATCAGCAGGTGCACAGTATAAATATTGATGCACACGAAGTAGAGTGTGCATGCATGAGTTTTTGCTTGGGGGTTGGAAGATGGGTGACTTTTATACGAGAGCATTGTTGTTTGTCGTTCTGGTGGAGGATATTGTTTGAACGTGTTTATATGTAGGAATTTAACGAGGACACGTGAGTAGTGGATGTAAGGGGATTATGGTAGACTGACAGCTCTTCACATGCAGGTGCACTGGAGCATTGCCATCCCATTGTGTTTATCTGGCACCTCCCAGCTCACGTAGGATGACTTGTCACTTTCTCCTGAGAGAGAGAAAAGGATGGATCTGAAGTGTCTGATGCATGTCGCAGACCAAGCTGAGATCCTACACCTGCTACTGGCAGCAGACCAAAGGGGTTTGCTGCCAGTCATGTGTCACTGAACTAACTGCACCCACGTTAAGCTGCTTATAATGAGCATTCCAGAGGCTTTACGCTTTTCTCCCATGTTATGAACCCTTCAACAGTGGTATTTTCACAGAAAACAAAGCTGTGCATTCAGTTCTGAAAGGATGATCACTGTTTGTTGTTCAGCTTTGAGAGGCAGGTGGTTTAATGGGTTGTCATGATTTTGGTAGTACTTGTGAGCAGAGTGCTTCTGTCCCCTTGAGCTAGAAAAGCAGTGCTGTAGATCACGTATGACAAATGATGAGTAAACACAAACTCATGTTGATCTGTTGAATTGTTGTTTGGCATACATGGCTTAATATGAACTTTGAAAATGCAGGGTATCAAGATATCCCTCAACGCATCTACATATCAGAGCCATTTTCAGGAAAGGAGAGGTAATATTCAACACTGACACTGTATTACAAGAAGTTTTGCCTTTCATTGGAAAGATCCAGTTACTTTATTAATAAAGACATACATACCAGGACCATCATATTCTTACATTTGTAGTACTTATGTCTCTGCAGTGTTCCTAATAATGTTATGGGTTCTTAGCTTCTTAAGGAGTTCACCTTGACACCCTGTCTGGTAGGTATAGCTCTGTTGTAAGGTTCTGGATGCAGAATATGTAGAGGTGCTGGATGAACTCTTTATATTGTACAAGATGGCAGCACGTGCACGTGCACAACACAAGACTCAGAGTCTTACCAGGTTTCACAGTTTAGTGATTTTTTTTTTTATTTTTATTTTTTTACCTAGCGATCTTATTTGTACTGTACGTTGCTATTTGCACTTCTGGTTAGATGGTAACTGCAGTTCATTGGCTTTGTACTTGACAATAAAGTTTAAACTAATCAGAGCTTTATTTCTCCATGGTTATGCACACACTCACTTAACGCATCGTCAGCTCCAGCTTATACATCTACTTAGGTGAATAACAATGAATTGTGGTAGATTTAGACCACAATAGCTAATCTAGGATTCTTATTAGATATGTAGTTCAGTACATGGGGTGTAGAAGCCATTAATTATACCCCATGTAGTGTACATACATACAGAGTAGGAATCCACTATGTGATTTTGCTTACCTTAGCTGTAAAGATTTTGATTTGACCTCTGGTCTGACAATTTACACTTCCATACAAACATGCCAGGTTGCGATCCTATATTATGTGTATACTGAGTAGCTGGAAATAAAAACAAGGTGTTGTATGTGCTGAAGACTACAAATTATTAGCTATTAGTCTGAAACTTGACAAATTTTGGCTTTTCTTAAAATTGTCACTGTGTATTATTTTATGACATTAAAGCAATGACACAGATCTTGGACTGAACATAAAATAGGCCACAAATTGCCTTAAAACCTACAGCCGCTATACCTCAGATGTTTCACATTCTGTGGCAACAGCTTGCAGAGAGTTGGCGTGTATCAGTGTACAGCATATCTGTACTGGATCAGTATCAGGTATCAACTCTGTAATATTCTATATCAGTCAATGCTCAACTCTGATATCAGTAACATATAAAATAAAATTATAAAAATGGAATTACTGCCACCCCATTTATGCAGTTTGTCTGATTTTGACAGTTTATTTAAAACGTTTTTGAAACTTCAGCTTGGCTATCAGTTTGGGGTTATAGTTCTCATCTCATTAAAATTCAAAGAAATTGGAGCCTGATCTTGTACGGCTAGAATTAACATCCTGGGTGTGTTGCTAAGCTGGCCGTCAAGTGAACTGACTTTTCTCCTGATAATGTCTCACATGCTGTAAAACTATTAAAGAATGAAAAGTGTAACATTCTGTCAGCTCACATCAAACTTGGCATTCGACCCAGACCTATCAGTACAAACTCATGTCCTTTTAAATATCTCTCACTTTGACATCATTTCTTCTCGCCACACTGCCTTTGCTTTACTCCTCTCGTCTCTTTTCCTCTCTCTTATCCAGCAGGCTGATGGGTGTTATTAGACAATGGGAATAGGCTGACGGTGGCAGCGTTGCAGACTTCTTGCCACAAAGACTGACTGTCAACTCACTAAATCATTTTTAGCTCTGCTTTGGAGACTTTTAGACCAAACAGACACATGCTAAGTCTCATCTCTTTCAGCCCTTGAGCTAGAGTGAGTGTTACACCCAGTACACAGTGGCATACAGCTATGAGATTAGAATATTTTCACTGTTCATAAATCACACAGACAGCAGTAGGACAATGTTTTAGCAGGCCTCTGAGTGCTGTTTTGGCATTGTTGGTGCATTTTAAGGGCTAATTTGTTGTGTGGTTTTGGCAGCTAAAAGCTATCTGTCTTTCTGTATGTCTATTTGTGCTGCATTGTTTGTAGGTGAAGAATGACGTGCTTTCTATGCAGGCCTGTGTGACTAATTTAAAACAGCCAATGTGGGGACTTGTCTCTGAGAGCAGGTTCTTATTACTGATCTACTATTAGTCATAGAGTTAACTGAGCTTAGCAGAGTGGGACCCCCCACACACACACGTACACACACATACACACAGCGTTGTAGAGACAGCTTTTTTCAGCTGGCCCATATTTTTTAACGTGACACAGACAACACGAACTATGCATTTAAATCTAGCACAAGCAATACACTTACATAGTGAGGAGGATGGGCCTGTGTGCTTTGAACGATCTGCTCTCCAGAGAGGGCTACAGGCATATCAGAAGATGCGTTCAGTCGGCTTCATCTTCATCCGAGTTAGAACAGAGAATCCCACTTTGCATATATGCAATAAATGCAAATAATACGGTGGTTCTGCTCAGCACTGTGTAGTCACTGAAGAGGCCAGTGCACAATTTGGACAGTTCTTATTTTTGCTGTGACTTTTCAGCATACTGTCGCAGGTCAGCTGTAGCATTTCTGATTCCTCTGAAGGGTTTAGGTTTAATGGTGCTATTGATTCTGGGGTTTTAATGTCAAATGGGTTTTCACACACAAACACCCCATTATTCAAATCTTCAAACATCCTCAGAGGAAATTAGTGCATGAAACTGTGTGTCAGTCCATCCATACCATTGAAGGAGATCGGGCCAGCGAACACTTTCTTTGAAAGTCTAGTTTAGATGTGTTGATTCTTGACTGAAGCATAGTAGTAAGATGGGGATTTGAATCAGATCTTCACAGCTTTAATGATTTCTGGAAACCTTGAAATTGTTCATAGTAAATGAAAGGACAGTCCTGTCCTTGAGGTTTTCGGCTTAGTTCATTTAGGATGGAAAAAATGTGAGAAAGATATGACAACGTTAACCACAGTTTCTCATTACTAAACAAATTCATGATCAAAGTGGTGATTACCTTTCCAGGAGAAAAGCATGTAGCTGATCACCTGACCCCTAAATATTCTGTCTGTATGAAAACTAGGTGCATGTGTTATGCTCCCATTTTGGCGCACAGGTATTCTAAAAGTCAGCTGTTGAGGCCACTGCCTTTGATGAAGCGAACTATTTTGACAGTGTCTTTCATCACCAATTTCTCAGGTGGCATTTCTTTTGATACCAGTGCTTCATAATGGATAAAGCAATGATTTCAAATAATGCCCTTGGCTGCCTCATCCTTAATTCTTTTAATAACACTGCTGTTTTTCCCTGTCATGCAGTCTGCCCCATCGTTCGTTACACCCAGTCTATCCCATGAGTTGTTATGTATGAGTTTAGCTGTTCAAATATCTATTCACCCTGCAGGGCAGCGTCAAGCAGCAAAGAAGATCCTCAACAAATTTGCACTGTCAAACATGCTGCACACACAGCAGTATCATAGCCTATAATAGCCTATAATCTGGATATTGTCCTCAATTCACCATGGCATGATATTACCACTAACAGGAATCTTTTATTTATTTATTTATTTATTTGCCTTGTGCTCATAATTGGAATAGTATTAAAATAGTTAACAAATCCAAACTTTAATAATTCATCCTTTTAGAGCCAATGTTTTTTTTTTCCTTGGCTGGCTCGTAACCAACATAGCTCATCTTCTCTTTTGCTTCCTCTTGCTTGCTCAGACGCATGGCAGACGTTTTCGCTTTTTGTGGATCTGTTGGCTTAGACTCTCTTTCCCTTCAAAAGAACTTTTCAATACAACCAACTGTTGCTGGCTTATTTATTTAATTTTTTTAGCACTGTTGTTTACAATATTCAAAAATGAAACTTTTTAAAGGGGCAGCTAGGATAACTTCAGCTAGGCTAACCAGACCTAAACTCATCTTGTTTGTGGTGATGTCATACATATTTCACATCTCAGAGACCACATGGGGGAAGGTCATGTGCAGGTTTGTTTTGTGTTTACGTCTATAATAGTTTGTGTTTATGTCTACAATATCTGTAGAGGTTGTTTGTTTTTCTCTGTAACACTTTTTTGCTCTGTGACCAATCTAAAGGTATGAAAAACTTTGTGTGTGTGTGAGTGTGTGTGAGAGACAGGCTATTCTGATGTAGGTTTATGTACATCCATATCCACAGCAATCTCGCCATAATATTATATCAGTTATATTTTACATCATACATTATTCATCACAAAAAACTACTGCAAATTACTACTGAACTTAAATCAATTTACTACAGTCTTTTACAAACATAAGCTTTCATACATGACTGTTCAGTTTTTATTTGAACAGTCACGTAATTCTATGGAAAGAAATTAACCAGAGAACAAAAGACAACTTAATAAACTCTACTCAAGAGGTGCTGCACCACAAACCATTGTAGCAGCAGGTCGGGTTTTACTCTCCTATTCATAGTTATTTCAGATTTCGTTTAAATTATTTCTTGTATTTCATAGCAAACTATTTCAGAATATATTTTTTTGCTTATGTGAATTCGAGAGACCTATAGTCATTCTGTTGTACCACATGGTAGCTGAACATGATGCCTCTAATTTATGCTGCGGTGCAGGGAGACATGAGATTTTCATGGCTAGGTGCTTTCTCTCCAAGCAGCTGTCATTCACAGAGTCATGCACAAATTTCCTACCTTTGATGACAGGACTACTCGCCCACTTTCATTCAGGCAACACTTGATGCCAAAAGCATATCACATGCTACATGGCACATTCGCAGAGACAAAGTGGAAGTAATATGGGGGGAAAAAAGCGTTAAAGCAGTCAGAACACCAGCTGTCTACAAGGCCATTACAGTGTGTGCAGCAGTTTTGCAGCTAGCAATATTGTATAGTAAATGCATTAGTTGCTTTTGTAGTTTTTTTTTTTTTTTTTTTTTTTTTTTTTTTTTTTAAACTACAAAAGACATTTCACCATTCATACTTTGTAAGTTCTACTGCATGGTGGGAAAATCTCCACCATATAAACACACCTGTACCAAATTCCTCATCGGATCTCAGCTATCACCTGAAATACCAAGGGCACTCTTTTTAGAGCTATATATATTTTGAACACAGAAGACAACTGGTCTGAAACACTTTGAGACACTTGAGACCCTTTCAATATTGGTTCTTAAAGTGGGGTTCGTGAAGCATAGCCAGAGGGTGTGTAATTTTTACATTTTATTACAGTGATGGAAATCACAATCCACTATTATATAAGTTTTATTTATAATTGACTTCTTGTTTTTTGCCTATTTGCCTAGTCACTTGAAAAGAATAATCCAAACCTTAATAATGGCTAAACAAGTAGAGCTATAAATAACATCAATTTGGACCTGTTCTGTCTTTGGAACAATGTAACTGTTTTTATACTGTGTGCTGCCAGAAATCTTGTCTTGTTTGTTTTTATTTTTGCTCTTCCTATAAAGATGTGGGTATGACATGCCAAATTTTTTTTTTTATCGAAGCAATAATATTGTACTAATGTTTTGCCCTCATCCTTCCATACAAATAGGTGAATGATTAATTGGATCTGCTGCACATTAGAGTAGAAGAATTTGATTTCCTCTCAGGCTCTCATTAGCTGTTTCTTATTGCTGTACTTGCTAGTTGCAGAGTGGTTCACACTACGCAATTCATCTGCAAGAAAATCAAACATGCTTGAGCATATGAGAGCCTCACTGAACTGTTTACACTATACAAGCGGTCGGTGCAGAAGTGTGCAGTAGTAGTCACCAAGCCCTAAAATTAGATGGCTACTGGAAAATTGGGGCTAAATTTGTGTAGTGTGCACTAGGCTTAAGGGAGGCTGTCTATGTCAAACTGGAGCAACCATGTCTGAACAGAGTGGGAGGTCTGTGTCACCAATTATCGCCTACTTTTAAGGCCATCATGACTGCAGTGGTTTCATGCCAGTTCACACTCCGGATCCTGATGTCATGTCAGTCACACCCAGCGTTTAATTAGTGCACAATTTCCCATAATTCTAAGTGATGTAACCTCTTGAAGTCCAGTCACTAATGTGACCTTCCGCCAAATAGCGTAGTACAGCTGTTACATCCATATCCTGGCCAGGTGTCTGTGTGTTTTCCTGTCATATCTCACTCACTATGAGTGTAGGAGTTTCTCTGGAGCTTGTTGGTGGTGACTAATAATAAACACAAGAAGTACAATACTATTTAAGAAATAATTTTGAAATCAATACAGACGTACCTTATTTGAATTTAAAATGTGCATGGCACTGTAGTGCATCTTTCTCACAGGGTGAGATATTGATAAGTGTTTCTTTTTGGTCTTGTTTTATCTTTTAATGACAGCACATGCCAAGGGTGTCATTAAAGAAATACTGATCAAGCTAAATAACTAAAAAAAACATGTACTTTGGCTAAGCAAATAAAACAAATCTGAGACACTCATTTCTGGGATAAAACTGTGATGTTTCCTGTTAACTCCACCAGAAAAAGTGCTCAGGAAGTAGGAATTGCAGGAACCAGGACAGGTATTTGGGTATGGCTTGTAAAGCGTGGCTGTGGAAATGGCAACAAAATGTCAGTGTGCAGAGAGAAACCTGCTACGAGCCCATCTCCAACTTCTTTCCAGCCAGAACATAAGAGTTGTCAGCTATTGCCTTCTAAACAAAGCGTTTTAATTATGACATTGAGAACAGTTGTTTAAATAAAAAGGAACGTGTTACACTGGTAGACTAAATCATGTTCTGCCAGAGAGCTTTGCTTAAGCACTGATATATTTTGTCTTGGTCCATTTTTTTAAAACTCCTGCAGCAGTTTAGGAGAAGACATAGCTTTGAGCTGGTGCTCCTTCTCCCATGCTGGCCTCTGATGAAACTTCTGTGAAAGCTAAGCAATGAAACAGAGCACAGAACTGAAAATGAATGTATTTGCTTTCACATACAGAGAGAGAGAGAGAGAGAGAGAGAGAGAGAGAGAGAGACTGACCTGTAACCAGCTGTAACCTGTCCTTTTGATGAGTGGAGAAACATGTAACCTCTGGCTGTGTGTGCATGTTAGTGTTTTCCATCTGGCCACTTACGTGGTGATTAATAAGCCTTTTTACTGAGATCACAGGCTTTTCTCCATCTTAATTGCATCTAAATGGCATCTCAGCTCTCAGAGAGAGAGAGAGAGAGAGAGAGAGAGAGAGAGAGAGAAAGATCTGAATTTGCAGAGCAATTTCAAAGAACCAAACAGTAGAAGAGCACGTCCCACTGTCTGATGTCCTGCAGCTCTCACGTCCAGCACTAAACATCTCCAGCACATAGGCATTTCTAAACCCTTTTTGTTTCTGTTGTCATTCTTTTGCACCTGCAGGGAGACTGCTGTAGAATCAGAATAGTTTCATTAAACATTAATCTATAGAACTCACAAATGTCTTATTTGCTTTATCAACAAACTTGTTCACAAAAACCTACACATTTGCCAGACTACCAAGCACCAAGCCAGTCTAGAAGAGGCGTTTTTGCTGACTCAATGTGACTAAACATTCTGTATAGGCTGGCTAGCATCAAGTCATGTCCAGAATGAATGTTTCCATGGAATTCTGCCTTGAGGTTACCTCATCTAACTGATTCTCAAATACATGTCAAAGAGAATACATGTACTCTTTGTTGTCCTACATATTCCACAATTCCCAGATGTAGAGCAGAGTGTGCACAAATATGTAGGTGAAAAACATCAGGGAAAGGGAGCAATTTGTGCACAAATAAGTTACTTGTCTTTTTTAGGTAAGATTTCAGATGTGACATAAATATCTGGTGTAATCACCGTTATATTAATCCCCAGCTCTACGTCTCCATCTAACCTAAAGAACTTGAGGTTAGCAGACATTAGCATATGTTGGTATCCTGGCAATGTCATTACATTTTACTGTCCTTGAAGCATGTCTCAATCCATTCCTCACATTTTCCTTTGTAGCAGAAATGCTGCCTTACACTGACTTAAGAGACAGCAAGTCATCAAGGCCTCTGCTTTCAGTTTCAGACACACCCACACCCTGGCTGACTGATACAATTGTTGACAAGGGATACACAGCATAGAAGCATAAACCTAAAGAAAAGAAGTAGAACTGCTGCTATGTTACACCAATAAAAAATTCTGCCTCTTGCACTACTGCACCTGTTCTTGGGCTTGACTAGTAATTCATATTCCCAAACAGTTTAACAATTAGACATTTGAGAAGTTATCTCTGATATTTCGGAGCTTCTCTTATTTTTCTGTGGCTGCTACTTCTCAAATGTCCTATGGCAACCTGTGATTAAAAAAAACCCTAGGTGTGTCTAATCTGGTTAAAATTATTTTCACAACCCAAACCTCTAGCTTTCACTAAAGAGTGTGGTAAGTTTCATCACAAAGCATAGCCAGACCTGTCTACTTTCACAGAAAGTGCACACTGGCACAAGTGCACATTAAAACCACCAACCACATATCTTTTTCAGGAGTATGTCAGCAAACCAATCCATCAAGGGTGTATAGTTTACTTACCTCCTTGTCAAAAAATATTCTTGAATTACATTTAAGGACAGGATGCCTTATGCTTTTATTTTAATCTGATGATTATAGCTTGATCCAAAAGTATGTCACTGTATTCACAAGTTTTTGCTTTTGGAAACAGGCGCAGAACTGTGGAGAGCCAATCAAATTGCCAAATTGAAGGTTCTGCAGCACGTAGCCAGAAAAGTGTGCAAAAAGTTTGATGTCCTTGAGCAGAGCTTCGGAAGCTGAGACTAGGTTGAAATATACTTGCGTTTGTGCATCTAAGAAAATTATGAATGTTGTTAAATAGATTTTCAGAATGTCGAAACAGCATTTATTTGCCTGTTAAGTTTTGCATAGGACCTCTGCCACCACCTTTGGGGGGGAGTTATCATGCAAAAATACACCAAAAGACCAGGCTTTTTCTCCAAGTGAAAACGGAGAATGATTTGCGTAGGTGTTTTGAACACACATTCACACACCCATTCACTCACTACAGAAAATTTGGAAATGCCAGTCAGCCTACCACCTGTGTCTCTGGACAGGGGGAGGAAACTGGAATACCCAGAAATTCCCCTTTTTTTTCCCTCTACCCTCAGTCAGCTCTCAGATGCTTTTGAGCAGCAACTCAACAGTGAAAATGTCAGTAATGTGAACATTAGATAACTGATTTGTAAAAGGACTATAAAGAATTATTTTACTATTAATAGTAAATTTTACTATTTTACTGCGAATTACTGAGGAATTACCTAAGATTCACCATCTAGCTAAGTTTTATGATTGCCTCTGCCAGCAAGCAGTTCCTGACTGTACAGCTGTTATTATTAATACACTCTCCCCTACTTTTCTTAAGCCTAAAATGGTGGAAATGCTCACTTCCGGTCTTTTTCTGGATAATCACAATAAATCACATTTTTTTAATAGTAAATTGTAAGCACGGAAAAATAAATAGGCATCCAGTGTTTAGCAAAACAAGCAACAGCACCACTCCACATCACTGCATTTCACTGCACAGCTTCAATACAAATCCACCCTTTCAGTCACTGAGGAGACATTCCTCTGCTTTTGAGGCTGTTGAACGTACCTTTCATTCACAAACATTTGGGAGAGAAAAAAAATGTAGGCGCCTTGGTGAGAGACAGGATAAGCGAATCAAATCTAACAAGGCAAATATTTATTTAGCTGATGAGCTCTGTTCAGCCATCTCCTTCTGCTTTACAAGCCTCATCGGGCCCAGCATGTCCTTCATATGAAAACAACTATTACACAGAGGAAGAAGGGGAGGGAGAGAAAGAACACACACACATACACACATAGACTATTGGACTGAGGAAGAGAGAGAGGGAAAACAGGCAAGTAGTATAACTCAGAGAACTGGGGAAAGTTTCACAATGTGGAGAAGACTAAAAGGTGGGAGGATGGTGTGAAAAAATGGAGCATACTCAGTGAGGGAGTAGACGCATAGAGAGTTTTAGAGACAGTGTGGTGCAGGTATCACCCAACCAGACAGCGAAAAGACAGGTGTGTTTCTGTCAGTGTGTGTTACAGTACCCTGAAGAAGAAAGAGCTTTGTGTAGACAGAAAGACAGAGAGATAGTGAGGTACACATACACAGTGAGTGTAAAGCTGAGCTCAGAGGAGCAAGATGAAAGCAGGACGAACAGTCTGACCAGAAAAGAGACTTGCTACCTATGTTCAGGGGTTTCTTTCCTCTCTGTCTGTACAACTCTATGTGTGTGTGTGTGTGTGTGCGTGTGTGTGTGTCTGTTCTATTAATAATACCTGTCCTAAATGTGTCTGGATTCCTATGCCCAGCGGCGCGTACCGAAGCCTCCTTTCTCGCTCTGTCATTATTTATGTGCTCTCCAGTCTCATGTTTATCCTGCATTTTAATTGTGCTCAGAGGAAGGACGGCAGCAGCGCGGCACTCAATATAAAGCGCTAACATTTAACGACCCCCGCGGAGGCAAACAAAAACAGATCGTTGGCTCTTCAAACAGATTCGCAGGGTCTGACCTACCGGTGCGTTAGTCATCTCCCTGAGGCAGCAAGACCCTCAAGGTCGAACTGGTTTACATCCTATAATCCCTAATTGATTGGTGGACACACTCTTGTGATAGGGGTTTGATGATGCCTATTAGCTGACATAGCTGTTTAAGAAAAGCGTATCTTATTAAATTTGCAAGCATATTTGATCAGTCTGAGTTTTAAGGGATACTTTGGCAATAAATTAAATTTACGGAATTTTCTCCTAATCCCTGATCAGCCACGTAAATTCAGGTGTTGTTTCCTTTTGCCAGGTTCATGCTACTGAACAGGCCTTCTAAAGGTCAGAGAAGCACATTTCTTTGGGGTTGGTGAAGCATTTTGGAAAAGTCAACCTCTGAACCCCAAATTGTCCACATGTGCCACTGACCTCCAAATTAACCAGTATGGATTAATGTATAAATGGGGTGGAGACTGGTGAAAGATTGATTCTGCAACTGAGATGCACATGCTCTCATCAGACACATTTATCTAATCGCAGCGGTGTTGGAAAATAGCATTTCCAGACCTACTGAAGCTATTAGTCTTCTTTTCCCACTGAGGTGTTGTTCCTTTTATATCAAGTGGAGGTCACGTATTTTACCAGCGTGGTAGCACAGACAAACGCTTCATCATTTTAGTTTCCTGATATACTTTCCTTGGTTTTTAATTTAATAGGTTATTGAAATGATAGTTGATTAAGTAGTTTTAAGTAGTTTAATAAGTTATAATAATTTATTTCTTGTTGATTGGAGCTGCTTTATCTCAAATTTGTATGAATTTATTGTTAGGGACTGTTTCCATTAGTAGGATTCTTTAGCATCTCCTTCAGATAAGCCCACAGCTAAAGCTACAACATCCTCATCTCAGTGGAAGCACCACCATTTTGGAACAGACATCAAAAACTCATTCACTGGTGGTGGACAAATCATAAATTCATTATCAAACTCACCAGGCAAGAGGACGCTCCAGGGTGCTGTGCAGTCTCATGTTCTGGTTTTCCAGAGACTAAATTAACTAGGCTAAGAAGTGCTAGCTAATGTAATGTAACCCCAATGTATGACAAGTATGATGAGTCTTTTTTTTTTTTTTTTTCTAAAATTTTGGCTATGAGCTGTGGTTATCTCTTCTCACATCACACATGTAAAATATTATTCGAGTCTGGCTTGTTTTTAGTTTCACTTGACATGCTATGATTTGTGTGTTAGTTTTGTGCTATATTTTCCTCAGTTAAAAAAAAATGCCAATTGTAAAAGTAGGTTCTATTGATGACCAGAAAGTATCGGTGAATGATGTGGGAGTCAGTCAGGATTTTTTTTTTTTTTCTTTTTGGACAGGAGAAAGTAAATGTCTGTGTGCACTATTTTCAGTAATCTACTTGACTGCCAAACAACTATGAATAAAGAAATTGCTATCCTGGACACGTAGTCTGTTTGTCCTGGGCGCCCTTGTTAGTGATTTGTCCAACCCTGTTCACTTTCACCTATTACAACGTATTACACTGCCTTGATTGATTGACCTCATATTGTTTTGAACAAAGTGTAATTGTTCAGGGTTTTCTAAAGTTTATTTCTTACACTCTCAGAAGCACGTCTAGCAAATTATTGACCAGATTTATTTTTTTGTACTGGAGCTACAAAGCTAATGTTGTAACAAATCATATTTGTAAAAGAATAATGATAAAATCTTTGTAAAAGATTTTACCAAGCTGTTATTTTAAGTTGAACTATTAATCAGGATCTGTTCTTTAACATTTGTGCTCTGATGTTTAGATCGAGTTCACTGCTATTTCGTGAGAATCACAGATAACTGTGGATTGACAAGGCAGACAAATATATATTCATTAACTGTTCACAGAAGACTAAATAGTATCAAGGCTAATTCTAAGCAAGGCTGGTTCTTTCGTTTTTGCTATACGCTGAAGACATTTGGGTTCAAGTTCAAAAAAATGAATGAGATGATAGATCAGAATTTCAGTTTTTATTTCCTGATATTTACATCTAGATGTGTTAAACAACTTAGAAAATGGCACCTTTTGTTTAAACTCACTCATTTTTCAAGTGATCAGAAATATTGGTACATGTGACTGACAGGTGTTTCTTGTTGCCCAGGTCTGCCCTGTTAGATCGATTGTTTAAAAAATTAATAGCTCTGAATGTCTACTCTTGGGGTGAGCCCTGGGTTTTACCATTTGTGGTTAAAAAGGATAAACCAAAATGGAAGTCCAGAGAGTTGTCTATGGGAGAAAAGCAAGCCATTTTGTATCTGAGAAAAGAGGGAAAAATCGATCAGAGCCTTTGCACAAGCATTGGGCATAGTCAATACAACAATTTGGAATGTCTTGAAAAAGAAAGAAACCACTGCAGCACTAACAACCACACATCGAACGGGTTGGCCAAGGGAAACAACAGCAGTTGATGACAGAAACATTGTGAGAGCTGTGAAGTAAAACCCAAAAACAACAGTCAGTGACATCACCAACAACCTCCACAGGGCAGTGGTTTCACAAGGTTTCACAAGCCAGCATTCGAAAAAGACTTCAAGAGCAGAAATACAGGTGCCATACCACAAGATGCAAACCACTCATCAGCAGTAAGAATCAGAAAACCAGATTGGAAAGAAATGCAGAGATGATCCAGAAAAGTTCTGGAACCAAGATTAACCTCTACCAAAGTGTGGAGAAAGAAGTTGCAGTTATTGCAAGCAAGGGATATGCAACCAAAAAAAAAAAGTGTTATTTATTTGTTCCTGTACTTTTGCTCACCTAAAAATTGAGTGGTCCAACATCAAAGGTGCCATGTTCTAAGTTTTTTAACACATCTAGATGTAAATATCAGAGAATGAAAGGTGAAATTCTGATCTATCGTCTCATATTCATCTTTTGATCTCAAGCACAAATGTCTTCAGTGTATAGCAAAAAAAAAAAAAGAATTGGCCCTGCCATTCCAATCTGTTCAGAGGGGACTGTACATACTGTATACTAGAAGATATATATACTTGGAGTTTGGTCGAGATGTACTGTTTGTTTACTGGGCTGCTTGTGTATGTCAGGTTTACAGGAGCAGACACACTGGTGATGGGTGATGTGACGTATGGAGCGTGCTGTGTAGACGACTTCACTGCCCGAGCTCTCGGAGCTGACTTCATGGTGCACTATGGACACAGCTGCCTGAGTGAGTCTTTTACACTCTGTTACCTTTGTATTGAATTAATTCAATAGACTTTAAACTTAAATTTTTGAAACTTTAAATTTTGAAAGTGACATTTTGAGTGTGAAGTCTGAAACTGTGCAAGAACCCAACATTGTTGTGGTTTAAACAAGTTTTGGGAATTGTATTAATTGCTTTGTATAAAATTGTGTTAAAATGGATTGAAGAATGAAATCCTTACCCTGTAATGTTCTCAGATCCCTTTAAAAATTGCATTCATATTTCAGTTTCTTAAAAGATTATGCCTAGATTGCACCAGCAAATATTAACATTTAACCTGATTTAAATCAAAGAAAAAAGTGAAATAGTTCCTCGAAAGAAATTTTATTTTATAACTTTCATTATGTATCATGAAAGGCAAGAAAAAAAGAACTAATAATTATTTATCTTGAAAGAATCACTGTGGCTCGAAAGTCATGTGGTGAATACATCAGGTGGCCAATTAAAATTAAGACCAGATCTTAGATCAACAAATTCTTAATTGACTCTAAACTCTGTTGAATCTAAGATTTGTTGGTGCTACATACCCTGAATAGTGGAATGCATTTGAAAATTCATTAGACTCTGATTACGTTATTAGATTATTACATTAGATGAAAATTAGCAGTAGTGCTGCAGCTGGGGATTCTGTCCATTATAATATCAATATTCTGATAAATTAATTCAGTCATCACTCCCTTTCCTGAAATATCGGCATGTCAGTAATTATATATAGTCCTGACTGAAAATTGCATTTGACTCACAGTAACTAGCCACTGATTGATGTTAAAATATGAGATTTCTTTATATTGAATATTTCATTTTTCATTATTTTTGTCAATTGTTTTATTTAATTATATGTTAATGAAAAACTTTTTTTAATATTGTTTAATATTGTTGAAAATTATTATAGTCACATAGCAGTAGTGTCTTCTTGTTAGCAAATCAACAAATATCGTCATAAATGTTTGACAGCCTGGGAAAACCCTTAAATCCCTATGTTTCTTTTTTGCATGTATCTCAGTCAGAAATAAAGTTCTAGCATTTTGTCTACCCCAACTTAAAGTTTGCGGTTCAATTCCACTTAGATGCATCAACATGCTGATTGTCTGAAAGCAACTACTATTTATTAATTTAATTTAACTATTTATTAATTAAATAATTTCAGTTCATTTGCATGCAATAAATTAAATATAAAAAAAATGATTCACACCGACCGCCTATAGTTGTTTCGCTCATCCATTTGTTAAGTAGATGTTAATAATTACTACTAATAATAATTACTCACTAAAGCTTGCAATACACAGTTAGGCCATAACCCACGTTTATACCCATTACAAATTCAGCCACAGAAGAATAATTGCATGTTGGTAACTCACTCTTGTGAAATCCTTGTTTTTATATTTAATAAAAGGGATTTTTATTAATAAAGGATGTCTGAATGACATGCATTAATTTAGGTCCCTTTTCCTACATCAGAGATCAAAAGACCAAAAAAAGGTTTTGCCTTCAAGCCCATAAGTATTATGAACATTTTAATAGTATTCAGTCAGTGAAATTTGTTCTCACACTGCTAATACACACATCAGTTGTATGGTGTATTACTTAAATTCGGAGACAGGTGATAGAATAATTTTCTTCTCTATCTCGTTCACTCGTGTATATTTTGTATTAGGAGCTTGTTTTAGCAGAATGCTGAGTGACAGGGGGGGTTTGGGGTAGAGGTGTTTCAGCACCTTTAAGGAGTCTTATCCCAACACTCCCAGGAAGTCAGAAGCCAACCCATGGAGTCAGTATATCAAGAAGTGTGAGCATCATAGATTTAGTTGTGTAAGTGCTAAGCAAAGCTGTCTTCAATAGCTCAGTGTGGAAACCATTCAGCGTGCAGGCATATGAGGGATAGCGGACCTTTCTAAGGCCCCTGCTGCACATTAACCCGGCGGATCAATGGAGGACGTGCATTAAGCTTGTCCTTTGGAAATCGCCTGCCTGGAGGAGCCTGGGCCCGTGCCTCCCGCCGCCAGTCTGCTGGCCCACATACAGTAGGAAGGAAATGCTAAATCAATACGGCCAATATATCTCTAGAACAATCCCTCCTCTCCTAAATATCAACAGTCACCAGCAGAATATTAATGCAACACCTGTAGCTCAAAGCCGAGGGTCAACACACTCTGCACACACACCAAACACTCGAGATTATTAGCTAATTTTCTAACATTGAGTGGCTGATCATCTTTGTGGGAAGTAGATGAAATTAACTTTAACAAGGTCTTAATATCCAATAAATTAGTTTGGTTAAAATAGTCAAAACTGATAGCACTTTATGGGCACAACAGTTGTGGTGGAAATCTCCAGGGACCACGCAATATGGTTCAATTTCAATTCAGGGTGCCGTGATTATAAAACAAATCTTTGCATTTTGATTGAGATTACATTATAGTATAGCAACATTGTACTAACGCTACATTATACTATAGTTACGTTGTTTTTCATCAGTGTGACCACTTGCTGCTTTTAAAAGATTCAGTTTCCACCCATCGTGGGAGAACAGAAGATTTATTTCTGTTGGGACTGTCAGAAGAAAAATCACTCTTATTCGAATGTTCATTATATTTACATACAAATGCGAATGTTCTAGGCCACAGAGTTATGATGTTATCTTGCGCAACAAGTATTACCTTTTCTGCAGCTTCATCCTTACAGTGCTACCCAATGAAAAGCCAATATAGCTGTGTCTGCATGACTCACAGTGCTCTTTTCTTTGCTTGTACACTGTCTGTGATGTCCTGCGTGGTTTAAAGCATAGATTATATAGGCTTGAAAAACTTTACCTGTGTTTGGTAGGTAGGTAACTATTAATTTCAAGGACTATAAGCAGCAATTTGAACTTGTTGGAGTTGCTCTTTTTCTGTGACTAAGTCTTGGTCTATTGGACATATAGTGCACTACTAGGCCATTATGCTATACCGTACCCTATGCAGTGACCCTATACACTCATCGGCCATTATTAGGAACACCATACTAATACTGGGTGGGATTCCTTTGCTCTTAGAATAGCCTCTATTCTTTGTGGCAGATTCCACAAGGTGTTGGAAACATTGCTTTGAGATTCTGGTCCATGTTGACATAATTGCGTCACATAATTGCTGCAGATTTGTCAGCTATATATTCCTATTCACACAATGCGTGCCAAGAAAACATTCCCCACACCACTCCACCACCAGCTTGTTCTCTTGACACAAGGCAGGTTGGGTCCATGGATTCTGGCTGCTGATGCCAAATTCTGACTCTACAATCTACAAGTCACAGCAGAAACCAAGATTCATCAGACTAGGCGACATTTTTCCAATCTTCACTGCCTACTGTAGCCTAAGCTTTCTGTTCTTGGCTGACAGTCGTGGTGTGGTGTTGCTGTTGTAGCCCATCCACCACAAGTTTCAACATGCTGTGCATTCTGAGATGCTTTTCTTCTTATCATGGTTATAAAGAGTGATTATTTATTTACTGTAGACTTCCTGTCAGCTCAAACCAGTCTTGCCATTCTGAGCTCTCTCATCAACAAGGCTTTTTGTTGTTGTTTTTCACATAATTCTGTGTAGATTCAGTTTCTGTAATGCTTAAGCCAACTCATGGTCAGAGTCACTGAAATCACATTGTTTGGGATTCACCTTAACTGCATGAAGACAGGTTAAAGATGAGAAGTTTCTCCACGGATCTTGGGTCGTCTAAAAAATATGAGTTGAGTAAATATCAGCCACAAGAAAGATTTTTAGAACTGAATACAGAAAAATGAATGAAATATCTGAAAATTTGTAGAATAAGTTTGATATTGACTTGTCTTGTTTTTCATGGATTAAGAAGCAATACACTAATTTTAAATGTTCATTTAGTCTGTGGTGGTATAAAATTATAGGCTTATTAATATTTGAATACATTGTAATGATAAATATTTCATATAATTACTTTGAATGTGCTCTTTAAAGAAAATTGACAATGCTAGCCTGTAATGTTTAGTACGATTTCTTTTTTTCAATTACCAAATGTTTATTGTAAGTATGTAAACGGTGTACAAATTTGACATGTTTTGTGTCAAATTTAGTGTGTGTGTGTGTGTGTGTGTGTGTGTGTAAAATATATGGTGCTTGAGTATGTTATGTTTGTTATGCAGCTCTGAGATCTCTTTTTGCCCTTTACTGTGTGTGTGTGTGTGTGTGTGTGCGTGAGTGTGTGTAAAATGCATGCTGTATCAGTCTGACAGCCTGCATGCAATAAGATGCCTTGGAAATGAAGCATGATGAGCATCAAATATAACTCTGTCAAACACCAGTAGCACGTTAAAATCCATTTGGCCTGACTGAGACCCCCGACCTCTTGCTGTCTCTCTCACACACTGCTTTTTCCATCTCATTCTGTCATCCTTCATTTACACTGACTTCATGAGGCCTCTCAGTCATGTCTGCTGTAGCAGTTATGTATAAGTGAGGGGACAGAGAAGAACAGAGAGGGAGAGGAGGAGTAAGGGGAGTGAAGATTCATGGTGGTTGTTGGCAGAGACTGTAATTGCACTGATACAGAGCCCCTGGACTGCGGTCTTAATTGGCTAAATTCTCCTTCTTCTTATTATTATTTTTCTTCTTTAATTCTTCTTCTTGAATTTGATTTCCAAGTGGCCATAAAAAACAGTTTACTGTCTGTCAGAGGTTAAAACTTTGCCCCAGACCTGTGTCTAAATGAACATTTTGATTTTGCTATATACTGTATAATATTTAAAATATTTAGAACCTCATCCATTTCTCTCCTCTGAACATTTTTCCTTTTTCTCTTTTATCTTCCATTTCCTACCTCATTCATTCTCTACAATAGTCTTTTTTTAATATCTTGAACCTCACTTTATCACCTGTGCTCTATTCCGCCTTATAGCACAGTACTGTTGAATGCTCGATTCTGATTGGTCAGGTGTATTGATAAATTTTCACGGCAGCTCTGACAGTAGTACTGGCTTCAGGGCAAATCACAGATTTATATTGCGTTATCATTTCTAAACTTACACAGAGAATCATATAGCAGACAACATTCAGTGTCACTAAAATGGATAAAAAGCGTGACGTGCCCTTATTTAATAAAGAAAGAATGTAATTATTGGCATATTTCTGTAGTATGAGAGGACTTCCTGTTATTGGAAAATAATCAACTTGGGGGGTGATAACGGTGTCCCCTAAACCTGCCCCCACCACCGCTGATTATTTTTCCTATAGCAGCATGCCCTGTCATGTGTTATTCCTTATTTTTCACACGCCGCTCTCACGGGTTCTTCATATGCAGCCACTTTCAACCTCTTTGGCAAGATTAATCTCTCTGCTTTCTCATCCATCTCCTTTGTATTTTTAGTTTCCTTTTTTTGCCATCATGGGTCATTATCTTGTTCTCTCCTCCCACTCTAGTTTTATTACATGTGCCAGCACATTTGAAAAATCGCTTATGTTTTTCTAATAGCAACAAAATGGCCATGGTATAAGACTCCTGAGTGAATTCAGCAAGAGCAGCTATAATTACGATCATCAGCACTTAGTGATAATGTAAGAGGAATGTATGCATGGCTCACTTTTGCCTTCTCTATTTCTGTCTCTGTCTCTCTCAGGTCTGAATAACGTGTGAAGTAGTTGGTATTGACATTATGTGTGCCTTTATTTTTATGTCAGTAAGCTTTAAACGGGATCTGTCGTAGGGTCTCGTACAAACTTTTGCTACTGTTATAATTAATTGTTATTATTTCAGCAGGTTTGCAGCAGATTTGCAGGGTTTGACGTTTTTAATTACCAAAATGTTAGTAAATCATCTAGATTACACATGTTGGGTTAAGCTGTCACTCTATCTCTCTCCCACTCCCTGTGTGCATGCATGTGTGTGTGTGTGTGTGTGTGTGTGTGTGTGTGTGTGTGTGTGTGTGTGCAGTTCCCATAGATGCCACAGCAGGGATCAAGATGCTCTATGTGTTTGTGGACATCCAGATGGACACGGCTCACTTCCTGGACACACTCCGGTTCAATTTTCCCCCAGGGCGCTCCCTCGCTCTCGTCAGCACCATCCAGTTTGTGGCTGCGCTGCAGGTAACCTTTGACCTCACAACTTTCTTAGTTGTAACAAACATGCTGTGTAACACTAGTTGGTTGGCAGCATTTTTGTAAAGCTGCAGAAATACAATGTGGTCTGTATATTTGGAGTGAATAAAAAAAAAAAGAGATGCTGGATGTCGCTCAAAATTGTTTAAAACGAATTATTTATCTAAGTATTTTAATATATACAGGTTCTGTATTCTCTGTACTATATTTCTGGTTGATTTGTTAAGATGTTTTCTGAGTACATTTTTAGCCCTATTTCATGCTATATGTCTTAATTTTTTCGCTGTGTGAAACTGAACAAAAACCTCTCTAAACATTTTTTAATGTAAGGTTAGAGTTTTTGATTTGTTGTTTTATTCCTTACATCTTGTTTCAAGCTGTGACAGTGTAAATGTGCTCTGCCCTTTCAAACACACCTCCAGACTATTTGAAAAGCTAGAAGCAATGTAAGCTCACTCTTCCACAAGGCTGTGACATCAAGGAATATTCCGTCACTCAGGTTACACACAGGTTACAGTAAGATGGTAAAGGCTTGGGGTCACACAAAATACATAATGTCCATTTGTGGGCTGAATCACTCGATTAATAATTGAGAAAGTGTGTCATTGTGTGTCATGTGTCATTGTTTTACTCTCCCGGATTGGTATCAGGTGTGCAATAGGGGACACTCGTCTTGTCTAGCAACAACTAAATTGGGGAAAAAACTTGGTTTACCCAAAAAAAAAAAAAAAAAAAAATCTAACTGAAAAAGGAATCACTGTTGAGCTCTATGTTTATTCAGAGTGGACTCTGTGGGTCTAGACACAGTTATTCAATATTGCATTTAATTAGGCTCCTTTGTATAATTTTAGTGCATTTTATTAGTTAGTCCAATTTTGTTGCTTCTTTTATTTTTTATCTCTTTGCTCCAACTTTATTTCTGTTTATCACTCTTTTTATTATTCCTTCTGTACAACAGTTTGTCAGCTTGAGATGTAAGGCTCACTGGCTGGCTTTAGGACTGCACAGAGTATTAATCATGATTGCAATATTAGCGCAGAAGGCTGCAATATGCAAGTGAGCACTCTAATACTCAATCCACTCTTGTGTTCTGTCCATAATGACTCAGGATTCAGGGCATCCACTTAAGTTTTCTGTTGATTAATCATAGTGTTGGTGTTATTAACAGATCAGATTAACCCAGACAGTCTGTAGCTGTGACGCATCACAGCTTTACTGATTTGTTTTAATATATTGCAAGACATATGATAATAGTGTAGAAAATATGACAAATAGCAATGCAGTTACAATATTTTATTTTTGTTCATATAGTGCAGCCCCAGCTGGCTTATAGTGGAAAGCTTTTTGTATGAGAGGCTATTCAAATGTTTTATTGATATACATTGTTATACATTGTATATTGTCACATAGTTGTTATTATTATTAGTAGTAGCGGTGGTGGTGGTGGTAGCAGTAAGGGTGGTGGTAGTGGTAGTAGTAATAGTAGTGGTGGTAGTAGTGGTGGTAGTGTTAATACTAGTAGTGGTAGTAGTAATAGTGGTGGTGGTAGTGGTAGTATTTGTAGTGGTGGTGGTAGTATTAGTAGTCGTGGTGGCAGTAGTGGTAGTAGTAGCAGTAGTGGTGGTGGTGGTGATAGTAGTATACACCAGCATATGTGCTCTCTGAGGCTTTCTGGTTTTGTGTGTGTGTGTGTGTTTTTAATTGGCAGCTCTGAATTCTCTGGGGCAGTGTTGCCTTGTGCTATTTGCGGTTGTTGCCATGTTGGTGTTTGTAATGCGTGTGTTGTGCCATGCTTGCTGTCAAGGCATTTGTATGGTGCTCAGGGTGGCCACAGTGGGTCGGCCTTAAATGTGTTGTATTCTTTCTGAGCTGCTTGGTTTAAAGCCTCTAAATGATTTCTCTGTCTCTGACGTGCCTCTGCTGCTCTGGTGTTGATTTGGAATGTTGCTCATCTCATTCATCTTTACACGAAGTGCAGGAAAGGGTACACTGGGTCACTCCCTTCCTTTTGTTTTTTGCTGCTCTCTCTCTCCCCACCATGCCTCTTTATCTTTCCACCAACAGCGATATGTCTGTCTCTGTCCCTGCAGGCGGTCAGTGCAGAGCTGAAGCCGGATTACGAGGTTCTTGTGCCTCAGTGTCGGCCACTGTCTCCGGGAGAGATCCTGGGCTGCACCTCCCCTCGCCTTGACAAGCACGTCAATGCCATCATGTGAGAACATAATCTCTCCATTTCCCCTTCTTGCAGTGTGTGTGTTTGTGTGTGTGTGTGTGTGTGGAAGCACAGCAAGGCTGGAGGCCATACATCAGTTTTAATGAAAAGAGCATCAGTCAATGTCTGTGAAGCGCTTGAAAACACAGTTAAAGGAAATACACTTAAAGGGCTGGGGCGTGTATGAGTATAGATGATAGAGGCACATATGAAGTATGGACTCATATATTCTCATATATCTCTCACACGGCATCCTGAAACATACACACACATATAAGCCTGTTGAGTCTCTGTCTCACACATAAACTGTATAAATTGCTTTGCTGTGACCAGTGGCATCAAGTATGCTATTCACTTTCCTCTCAGAGAGAAGAGCGCAGATACAGAAGGGCATACTTATGTTTCAGAGATCCATCCACTCTTATTAACATACATGTTGCGTGCCTCTGTGTTTTTCCACTGAAGAACTGAAGTGCTCTGAATCTTCTGAATGAGAAATTGTATATTATTGGTTTTTTTTCTTCATGTTCCAACTCGGAAAATTACATGCAAGTAGGTACTTAACTTGGGTAAACTGAAAAGTTTCCTCAAAGCTTCACAGATAATACATCCATTTGTTATTTTTCTATATGCCTAGGCCTCTACTCTCTTGCCAAGCACCATCTCTCTATAGCTCCCTGCCTGGGGCTTCAACTAGCGCCAACTAACTCACTCTGCCTACAGCACATCTCAGTGCACTTACATTTGCTTTCATAAATAACACACTCATGGCTGAATAACATACTATATAAGGCCTAGCAGTAAAGGCTTGGGGCTTCTAAAGCCTTAATGAACCCTTAAATGAATTTTACCCATAAATGTAAAATAGCTAAAGCGACGCCCACTCTTCAGTCATCCTCACATTTCAGCTTGCAGCAAAAGCACACCCATACACTGAACCCATAGACTAAAGTTCTTATCCTGCATTGTATTGGCTTTGTTGTGAGATTATGATTTTAACAGCTTTTCTAACCATCCGAGTGTGCGAGAAGCACAATTTCACCATTCCAGCCTTTTTGCCACTTGCAGCATGCCACTAGAAGCTTATACAATTCACTCCCACGTTTTTGACTTGCCACCTGTGTAAAAACAAAAGCTTTACAGAAGCGTTCCACTTTGCCAGTCATTACAAATAAACGATTTACTGCCAAGCTTGTGTTTGACAAATCAATGATTTTCAGTACTGCAAGCTCCACCTCAGTAGGTTCTAGTTCCCAGAAATTGACCAACTCTGAAGCAGGAACTACAAAGCTTCTGGATCCACAGCCTAGGAATTAAACTCAAAATGCCACAGTGACTGAAACTGTTTTCTACAATAAGCAAAGTGCATTGTTTATTTGAACACTAACCTGTCGCAGTACAAGGGAATTTGGTGCCACTTCAAACATATTACTAGTTCCTCCATATATTACTAGTTTTGAAAAAGGTTCCTATGTGTATGTTTGGCTTTGTGTTTATGCACCAACGTGAGGTTGTGTTGAGGTTTTTTGTATGGAAGTATATGAGTGGGTTAATTTACATGAGTTTGTGTGTGGATGTGTGAGTGTATGTTAATTAGTGTGTGTGGGTTGTGGAGAGTGTGTAGGCTGTGGTGGCATGGCTCTGAGTAGATGCTCGTGCTGGAAGCTAAACTATTTAACTAGCATCAGTACCCAGTTAACAGCATCTTTTGATTATCAGTATGGTACCAACTCTTGCTGATTTCTCTTTATTTTGGCTGCTGTGTAGTTTAGTCTTGTTACTTCCCTGTAGACCCAGTGTTACTTATAGGCACAGTATGTGGAAGATATTTTTCTCTTCTTCTAAGAAACACAGTACTCATGAATACGAGTCAGAAAGTAAAAAAAAAAAAAAAGTTTGACATTCAGGATGTGGCATTAGGTTTCTTGTCCTGGAGCTGATAGGAACCAAAATGATGTTATATAGGGGAAATAAATCAACTAATATCCACTGAACGGACCATGGCTAGTGCCTGGGCCAGACTAGAGTTTAATTGGGCCAATAAAATGTGACTGATTTTAAACTGGTCTTATGGTCCATGATGTGGTACATGTTTAAAATTCAGTCTTAACCCTTTATTCATTTGAATTAAATTATTTGTATAGCACTTATAATAATAGACATTGTCACAAAGCAGCTTTACAGAAGTCTGGACGTAGATTTTTTTCCCTAATGATCAAACCAGAGGCAAGAGTGACAAGGAAAAACTCCCTGAGACAGCATGAGGAAGAAGCCTTGAGAGGAACCAGATTCAAGGGAACCTCATCTGGATAACACCTTATATTATGATTATAATTCATTAGCGTGTACAGATGTGGAAGAGTAAAGTCAAACAGTATTAAGTGTTCAGGATGTTCAATATGAGCATATTGTGAATAAGAGTCCTGGGATGAGCACAAGACAGAGCTTATCATTACAATAGCAGTTCTTAGGTACAAGTCTATAGAACTGAGAGATTATCCACTATAGCAAGGGATAGCCTTGGGCATGAACTGTTTTTGGGAAGTGCAAATCTTTTCTGTAACCATGTGGGACCATCCACAGCAGCAGAAGGTGCAACAAAGGTCCAAAAAGAAGTAGAGCATGTATTCATAGTGCTGTCATGGATGCTATTTAACGTTGTAAATATTAAACATGTTCAATATTTACAGCTCAATATCCTGTAGTGTGTTGGAATACCAGCTGCCTTGCGTGAAAACATAATTTTGTCTTCAAGACTAATAACTAATGACACCCAAGCTTAATGCGTATTCAACTTAACCCAGAATTGGGAATTCAGAACTTGGATTAACTGCATTTTTTTTTTTTACCTCCGTGCATTTGAGCTACAAACTGGGGGAAAAAACATGGACGTCTCCATGGTCATCTTTTGTTTGTAAAAATCTAGCAAGCTAACTGTAATTAGTGATGTATTTCCCTCCTCAAGACAGCAAACTGTATAGTTAATGTTAAAGAAGTGCTACTTTGTTTACTGTTCATGCTGTGAGGATTCATGCTGATTAGACGTCACTTGCCAAACTCGGGTTTAAGGAGACTGTACTGAGTTTCCAAGTAGGTCTTCCGAGTTGGGGGGACGTTTTCTTTGTTTTGTTTTTTCCATTGTCGGAGGTTGGAAATTCTGTGTGATGAAATTTAGTGGAATGCAGCATAATTGTGAACTGCTAAATATGTTTTGGTCTGAAGTCATGTTTGTTCATGAGAAATTCCCAAGTACGCAAAGTCGGGATCGTTTTTCGGGGACTCATAGCATAGCCTGAAACTATGGGGTGTTTTTTTGTTTGTTTTTTTTTTCTGGGCAAATCTTGTAATGTGCAAGTGTGAAGAGTGAAAGATGATCGAGGTAAAAAAAAAATGGGTGAAATTGTTTAGGCTTGTATAAATCTTATATTGTAGCCGGTTCAGATTCAGATTATTTTTAAATGAATTCAGGTGTTAAGCCTGTTATTTGATAGTGGTACTCTTATTGCATTGTTGTATTGAGATTAATGCATGATGGAGCACTTAATGTTCAACATCAAACTAAATATTTTTTTTAAATGTTGACCGTGTGTATGTGTGTGTTTTGTGAGAGAGAATGTTTGTGTATCAGGGCACAGGGGAATGAGAAGTGCTTTTCATCAGTCTTCCTTTCACCACTCCACTAGGAAGTGACACACACATACACGGGTATATAGTGTGTTACCTGAACAACACCGCACACAATCCACCATCTCGCTTGAAACGCTGACGTGATGTCTACAAAACAGCAACACACTGCTCTAATTCAGCAGCCTGCCCTTTTTTCCAAACTTACATTACTACAGCTATTATATCATACCCTCCCAACAATAGCACCAAGATTAACGGCTAATTAAATCTTAAGAGGTGGTGTATTTCAGAAGATATTTTAGTATGTATGGAGGATGGGAATAATGGCCATTAGAAAGGAGGGCTAGCATTAAATAATAGAAAAGCTCGTGCACTCTGTCTCCATAGAGCTGAGGGAAATATATAGCTACCTCTGCGGGGTGGAGGGTGAAGAATGGCATGTGTGTTTGGGCCCTTGTCATACTGCTAGGAATGCTTTATAGAGCAGGGAAAACTGTCTCATTACAGTAATGAGCAGCTGAATAGCTGAATGAGCCTTGCAATAAAGGAGCTTTAAAGTACTGAATGAGAGCGTTTTCAAACCTGCAGCCATGAATGCACATCTTAGTGAAACCCGGAACAGCGCTGGAGTGGTTCACTTTGTCATACCAGGTCAACATGCCTACCTATAGACTGCTATGCATTAAGGCAGGATTTGTGCTCTATTAAAGCGCTTTGTGCTCATGTGATTGAGCGGCAGGACTGCTGAGGTACGCATGCTGCCATTTCTGTTCACTCTGATGCGAACATGTAACAGCTATTACATTAACGACGCTGAGCAGTGGACCATATTGCACAGGGTTTGAATGCATGTGCATTTCGGTCAGCCATTTGCTCTTTCAGGTCCAGTGGGATACTGCTCTTTGTGAGACTGGTCCGGTTTTTTTGAAGGCTGGCTAATTAAGAGCTCTATTTTTTCTCCCCTAGGTCTCATTCAGGTGGTCTATGGTTATATTTCCCACTATTGCCTATGGCACATCTCCTATTGTCAGCTTTTTCAGGCCTCAGCTTGTAAGCGAGTGTGCTTAAGTGTACATTAAAGCTCTTAGAAGGAATTTGCATTTTCACTATTTGATTTATTTTATTTATAATATGTACTGTACATATTTAAAGGCAAAAAAGTCACATTCGAATTGGTCGTCTGTGGTGATGGCTCTGAAATAATGCATGTAATTTATGCCTTTGTTCAGTTTTCTAATTAATTACAAAGTATTTTTGTGTTGTAAAAGTGATTTTACAATTTCTAGCAGGCACCTGTTCTGTAGCAGAATTTCAAATGGTGTTTAATTGTACGGCACTATATAGGGTCTACAGTGCCATTGTTGTGTGATGTGTAGTGACAACATGTAGTGAGTAGGAAGCAATTCAGGATGGGCCTAACTGTGTGTTGGAGACGCACTTGTTTATCAGCAAGGTTACGGGTGGAAAAATCAAGTCTGTGTGTATTTTGGGGCTAGTTTCAAAGCAGTCCACGTTTTTTTAGCCAACTAGCTAACATGAGACATCTGGTTTATACACTCACCGTCCACTGTCCACCATCACAATCATGCATCACGTTATCTAATCAGCCAATCATGTGGCAGTAGTGCAGTGTAAAAAAAAATCATGCAGAGTCAGGATAGAGCTTCAGGTAATGTTCACCTCAAACATCAGAATGAAGCAAAAGTGTGATCTGTGTGACTTTGATCATGGCATGGATGTTGGTACCAGATGGACTGGTTTGAGTATTTCAGAAACTGCTGATCTCCTGGGATTTTCACTTACAACAGTCTCTAGAGTTTATACAGAATGTTTTTTTTTGAGTGAGCGACAGTTTTGTGGGTGGAAACTCCTTGCTGATAGGAGAGATCAGACGAAAATGATCAGATTGGGTCAAGCTGCCAGGAAGGATATAGTAGCTCAAATAATCACTCTTTACAACCATGGTGAGCAGAAAAGCATGTCAGCATGCACAAAACACAGGCTCACCGAAAGGGGACAGTTGAAGGTTAGAAAAAAATGCCCATAATAGCTTCAGATTCTTGTTCATGGCCAAACCTGACATGGTCTTCTGCTGTTGTAGCCCATCCACCTCAAGGTTTGATGTGTTGTGCGTTCTGAGATGCTTTTCTGCTCACCATGGTTGAGTTACTATAGACTTCTTGTCAGCTCAGACAGTCTGGTCATTCTCCTCTGATCTCTCTTACCACAAGGTGTTTCAGCCTGCAGACCTCTGCTCACAGGATGTTTTTTGTTTTTCGCATCATTCTGTGTAAACTGTAAAGACTGTGTGTGAAATTCCCAGGAGATCAGCAGTTTCTGAAATACTCAAACTAACCCATCTGGCTGATTTTTTTGCATTGTGCTACTGCCACATGATTGGCTGATTAGATAACTGCATGAATGTTACGGTGTACAGGTGTTCCTAATAAAATGTCTAACATGGGTGGTTGCATTGGCATCTGCCATCATGCTACCGTGTAACATGAGCATGTCCAGTAGAGGACAGAAGATGGAGAGAAGAACAAAGTACTGGATCATGCTGATGATTGCTTCTTATTCAGGGTTATTATTCACTGTGTCTGAACTATTAAAGGTACTAAAGGCAACCACATAATGGGACAGTTTTCAGATTTTCTGAAAGCTGCTGGACACACAGCACCACTGATGTGCTCAAAGCACTATTAGGATTTTGGAGAATTGCACATGAGCTAGTCAGTGTGTTGTCGTGTGCTACACGTACCCTAAAAACCCACTCTATACCCAAATGTGCTTCAGCACAAGAGAATGTTTGGTTCATGTTTATAAATGCTTACTAGCTTAACTGCTAATGTTAGCTAATGGCTATATAGCTAGACTTAAACTTAAGCTAACATAACCAAATTTCTGAGAGGATAGCTAAGTCATATACTGAAATGCGAATAATCCATACTGCTAACCAAGTAGATACCAACTTCCAAAAGGATGTTTTAGTCATCCTTCTTTACTGCTAATGCTCGCAATTTGCTAACATGTGGAGGATTTCTACTCATATGCATAAGTGTTTGTAATCTTCACTGCTAATGTTAGCCAACTAGCGTAAATGAGCTAACTTGGCAGGATTTCAAAGTCATCAATACAATCAAGTCATCAAAGTCATGAATGTAGGTTTACTGTTAATGCTAACTAGATGGCTAGAGTGCAGTTACTTGGCTTACTCATATATTTTTGACAAATACTGTGTGGGTAAAAATAAAATCTTCAAAAAATAAAACTAAATCTTCAAATGAACCTGAAAAACAGCCAATTTTGAGCTTTACTGTTTGTGATCCAAATGCAGTGTAGCACTATGGCTAACCTTCTTTGTGTGCGTGGCAGTATGACGGTATGACTTGTTCATATTTATATACATTCGAATGCAGCAATTAAAAATTAAATGTTGTTTTTAGACAATTTTGACAGCTGTAGTGTATGTGTGTGTTATTAACTGCAGGTGCACTTGCATCTGTGTGCATGTAAGTGTGTGTGTATATGGTCACCCCTAGACATTCCACCCCCAGCTGCTGTCCATGGTGTAGTCCAGTGTCATGAGCTTTGTTTCTATCTCAATCCCTCCTTCCACTGTCTGATATAGCATATGTTTGCCAAGACAGATACCTTGGGGATGGAAGGTTTCACTTGGAATCAATCATGATCGCCAATCCAGATGTCCCAGCTTACAGGTAAATCTCAGAGATCCTGCACAAAGAAATGATCACTGCAGTTTCTTTGTTCATTAAAGGAGAACTCCACCTTGAAATACATTAAATATGTTTATAGTGAAATATTTCTGATGTGCTTAGCAATACTGGTGCAAATTTGGTGGTTGGTGCTGTATTTCCTTATTCCTATAAGAATTTAGACATATGCTACTCTGACATCACAGGGGACATTGCTAGTGCAGTTAGAAAAGGGATTTAATAGGAGAAGAAAATTCAGTAATCTCAAACGTAAGGGATCAATGGAAGCCAGGTTTCACTGTTAGCTCCTAAAACAAAAAGAGCAAGAGTTCTGTTTCTAACCAATTTTCCAGCTATGTTCAATGTCATATTAATGACAAATCCAATGCAAAAGTAGCGGAGACAGCAAATGTGGAACTGAGTTCCAGAATGCAGTGCACTTGTGCTTAGTTACAGCACAGCTAGTTAGTGATCTACCTGTTTGAAAAGTATTCATGTATTCATCCTTTCTAAATATGATGGCAACATAATGAATAGAGTGTTTTTTGCAGGTATGATCCCTACAGTAAGGTATTCTCTCGGGAGTATTATGACCACGAGGCCATGCGTGCCAACAGACGGCAGGCCATAGAGACCGCGCGCTCAGCCCAGAGGTGGGGTCTAATTCTGGGTACTCTTGGTCGCCAAGGCAATCCCAAAATCTTAGAGGTGAGAGATTAAACATTGATAAAAGGCCAATTCTTTTGTTTTGCATTAACTACATAAAGCCAGCGACCCACTGACATCATCAAACTGTTGCAGTCTTCTTTTGTGATGCTTTCTTTCAGTTGTTGTTTGTTTTGAGGGTGTTTCTCCCTTCAGTCTCCTCTTCAGGAGGTGAAATGCATGCTCATTTGGGTTAAGGTCTGGTGATTGACTTGAGTCTAAAACCTTTAACTTTTTTCACCTGATGAAGTCCTTTGTTGTGTTGGCAGTGTGTTTTGGGTCATTATCTTGCTGCATGATGAAGTTCCTCCCAATTAGATTGGATGGATTTCTCTGTATATTGGCAGACAGAATGTTTCTGTAGACTTCTGAATTCAATCTGCTATTACCATAATGAGTTACATCATCAATAAAGATTAGCAAGCCCATTCCAGAAGCAGCCTTGCAAGCCTAAGCCATGACACTACCTCCACCATGCTTGACCGATGAGCTCATATGTTTTGGCTCAGAAGCAGATCCTTTCTTTCTCCACTTCTCTCTACTTTGGTGTTTCCATCACAGCTTGTTTACAGAACTTTTGTGGCTCATCTCTGTTTCTTTGTGAATTCCAATCTGACCATCCGATTCTTACTGCTGGTGAGTGGCATGCATCTTGTGGTAGGGCCTCTATATTTCTGCTCTTAAAGTCTTCTTTGAGCAGTGGATTATGATACCTTCATCCCTGCCCTGTGGCGGTTGTTGGTGATGTCACGGACTGTTGTCTTTGGGTTTTTCTTCTCAACTCTCACAATGTTACTGTCATCAGCTGAGAACTGGCCTTGCCATTCGAATACTTTCGGAGGGGACTGTATATATCCTACCAAACTTCAGAGTTCCATTTACTAAATACTTAAAACTTAATACAGATACCTCCAAGCACATATACACATTCTATTCCTTTTGCTATAATGGAATGTGCGTGGGGTCTTAATCAGTACTCAGGATTGGGAGGGGTCTTTTTCAACACCCTATTGCTCCCTTTGCCTCTTTTGATCTGCTCATTTTTGTTTTTCTCTCATGTATTGTGTTTGACTTTGTTTTGACTGATCCTGTCTTAATTGGTATGCATAGGCGAAGGGAGAGAGAGAGAGAGAGAGAGACTCGAGGATCTTTCCAACATCTCCCATTTTGCTGTCAAATGAGATTTTTAAGCCAACATGAATCTCTCTCTGACTCTCATAACACAGTGTCTCCCAAATGAGATCTATACGAATACCAATCTCAGACAAATAGACATTCAGATGGATATTCTGATGGAATAGATCTGTAGCCGTTGTCTGTTTGTGTCTGAGAGAGCAAGGCATTAGTTACTGTCAGCCTTCAGCTGTCAAACTGTCACATGTGAAAAGAGAGTTGAACTTGAAAAATTGGAACTAGAGGTGATTAGATATTTAGAAATGTATTTTCAAAATAAGTCTAGTCAACTGTATTTGTACAGCTCCTTTTATTATTAGAATTGATTCAAAGCGTCTTCATGAAGGAGAAAAACATAAAAAAGCAAAGTGTACTGTAAATAAAATAAGGCAAAGTAAAAGTACTAAGAAAAAGAAACATAAGAAATAGCATAAGAAATAGCTAATGTTTATGGTCTTAACTGCTAATGCTAAATTGATGGCTAACATGAGCTAACCTGACACTGTTTCTGAGAGGATATCTAGTCATATTCATAATGTTATCTTGGCATCTTCACTGCCAAAGCTAGCCATCTAGCTAATGTTACCTATCCAGACAAAACGTCTGGAAGGATGGTTTAGTCAGACTCAGAAACATTTCCAGTTTTAACTGCTAATGCTAGGTAGTTAGCTAACATGAGCTAACCTGACCCAATTTCTTAAGAGGATTTCTAGTCGTATTTTTAAATATTCATAATTTGCACTGCTAATGGTAAGGCAGCATTTCTAAGTCATAAACACTTATGAAAATAATTTTACTGCAAATTCTGTCTACATGACTAACATAAGCTAACCTGACAGGATATTTCACATAACATTTTTGAGTGCAGTTATAAAACTAGTCCTGCTCAGGAAAACTTTAAGCACATGGGTAGGTAAAAAATATTAATAACAAAAAATAATAAAAATATGAAATGAAAAAAAAGGTTAAATAATAATAAAGCCATAGACAAATGATTTAAAATGGATAGAATCTGTAAATAAAAATGAAAAAAATATAAGCTTGTCAGTGTATGTATACTCTGGGTTCGAAGATTTTAAAGTGAATCTGGGGCTAATAACGATTCAGACAAACAAGAGTCTAACCAATCTTCTGAGTTTTTCTTAATTCTTGGAATAGAGTACAAACCAGGGCCATGAGACTATAAATTGTGTGGAAGACAGTGCTCAACAAGTAGGATAGATAATATGGAGCCAGGTCTTGCAATGATTTATAAGTCAGTAATAGTAATTTGTAATCAGTGCCAAATTTAGTTGGAAGGAAATGTAAGTCAGATATGGGTGATTTGGCTGAATTTCCTGGACCTGGAAGCAGTCTGGCAGCCGCACTGTGAGCCAGCAGGTGAGAGACTCTGTAACTCTGGAACAAGTCACTGTTCTAAGTATATATCAGTCATTACTTTCATGCTAAGTTAATTGAAGATGTGTTTGCTCTAAACTCCACCTGGTATAATCTGTCCATTTACTTGGTAAGGAAGAGAGTGAAATATACTACTTTTATTTATTTGTTGTTTGTTGAGCCTTGGGGCTTTGAAGCCGTTAACAGCTAATGTTCACTCTTGCGATGTTCTTCACTAGAAATATGTATAGCCCAAAGGGTTTGGAGCTGTGTGTAATGTTCTCCTGCTCAAGAGTTATGTATTCATATTGCTTGCATGAAATGTAATGTAGTAAAGAGGATGGGTGAGCAAGAGAAGGCATTGGAGTGGTTGTGCATGCACACTAGTAGGTCTCAGGAAAGCCCTTTTCTTAAAATGACATTGAGGTGTATATATTGTCTATGTGGTGCAGAATTGAATGCACTAGGCATTCCATTACCCAGAGGAACACAGGTTTGTAATTGTAACGCACATACACCAAGCGAGGAACACTATTGTCAACTGGAAATGCCTAATAAATCTTTGCGAAGTCTCAGTACAAGAAAATAAAGAGAATAATGTCTAAATGTAACTGCTTAGAAAGTAATAATGATATTTTGTCAAATCATTTATGTCTATATTGCAAGACAGTACATAATGGCCTAGTTCTCAAGTTTAAATGAGCTTCAGTACACAGGTCTGGTTTTGATTTTCTGTCTGGTTTGAGGCGTTTGATGTCTGGCAGCAGGATGAGTCCTGCCCAGAGTAGAAGTGTGGCCATTTTTTGTATGGAAAGCTAGACAGCCCCGGGTCATCTGGTATTTTGCTGTGATGAATAAATTTATAGTCTTATTTCTTTTTTTCCACCTGTATTAACCCCACATTCCCTCTATATTTTTCTCTCTCCCACTCTCTCCTCCTCTCTCTTCCTCTCTCTCTGTCTCATTTACTCTGTCTAGCATTTGGAGGAGAAGCTGAAGGCACTTGGCAGGTCATTCACCAGGGTGCTCCTTTCGGAGATCTTCCCCAGCAAGCTGGCGCTGATGGCAGATGTTGACACGTGAGTCTCATGCCATCATTATGCAGAGTCACGTTCTTATTTTTACGCAATTAAAAATCAGCTCATCCCCCTTCAAAAGATGCAGCCTTCCCCAAAACACAGGGTGCAATAATCTCAGCTTTAGTGCCCCCTTGGGACTTGCAAGCACAGAAATAATAGAAGAGGGCTTAGTTTGACAGCCGGGGAAGATAACACTCATGATGGCATGGCAACTTTGTTTCATAACTAACCATTGTTCTTCTACCTAGAGTGTACTGTGACTGTCATTCAAGATGTCAGTTTAATTAATACTAGCCCTGGAGTTTTTCTCTTTAGCAGTTTGTATTATTGCGGTGGGCAGCTTCGTGCATATTGCATGTTTGATGTTATTCCTTAAGTCACATGTCACATCAGACCACGCACACCAGATTTATTTCTTACCCAATGCACAACACAATGGAGTATATGTTATGTGCACTGCAGCCCTAAAAAGCACCTTCAGCAAAGGTTTGCAACCTGAAAAGGTTTCCCATCTCTGTTGCATGAGCCTGGTCTGAGTAAGGAGCACCACCACCCTTGGCAAATGGAGGCACACAAGAGGAGCACAGATGGAGGGATATGAGGAAGCTGTACCGAAGTTAAATCCTGGAAGCTGTAGCGAAGTTAAGGCGAGTGGATTTGGCCTCCTGCCTCCCTCATGACTCTCTTACGCCTCTGGGAGAGACGCTGCATGCATAATCCCAGCAGGACGTAACAGATAGAAGCTCACTCTCCAGCTTGCTTTCACTCTTCCCCTGCCAAGTGCCACCAGCATCAGTAGCACATCATTTGGTGTGTTACATGGCTTCTGGTTTTAGCCTCATTTTGAACGATAACTTTGTGGTGACGTGGAGTTAACCGGATGACTTGCCTACAGAAGGCTGAATAGCATAATCTCCACAGGAGCTGAGTCTGATCCGTGCCCCTAGGTATGGATTCTAAACAGTACCAGACTGCGAGAGAAAGGACAGAGATGGGGTGGAGTATGAAGCCCATACGACCCATGTGCCACGTTAGCAAATACTTTTTAATCACAACACTTTCATGCGGTGAGCTGTTGTTCACACTGTTCTCCCCCATGGTTATTTTAATTGCACATAAACTTTCATTCTAAAGCACAACAGTGAAAGCGATAATGCCAATTATTCTTCAGATTTTGAATACGCACATCAGAGTTCTCTCTCCCTTTTTTCATCTGTGATTCATAATTATTTTGAATGCATTGCACTTCAAATTTACATCTCAACATAAATCAGACTCCCATGAAGTTCTTATTCACCTGCTCTGGTATATGCCTATCCATTTACTGCAGCTCTGAAAGTTAAACTGTGAGCAGTGGGTGAAGTGGCTAATTAAAATGTATTATTTCCTAAGAAAGTGAGGAGCGAGGCAAGATCCCAGGCCTTCTTGGTGCAGGGAAGCCCTCCCCATTTCAGTGCTAATCACATCTCTTTCCACTTCTCACACTCCCTCCCTCCATTAGACTCTTTCATCGGGGAGCCCGTCTCTCATTGTGGTGGTGGGTGTAATGATGAGCTGAAGAGGCCTCTCATCATGGCCGTATTCAGTGGGAGCCAAACCAAGGCGTCATTACACTGCTTTGACCTGTCATCAGCTCAGCATTTGGTGTTGAAGGGAGTGTACAAGTCCTCCTACACACCTCCTACAGCCTGGAGGAGTGTGTTCTCCTACACGCCTTTCTTGCCTGTGGGCAAAGCGACAGCTGATGCTGCATCTGAAAGTCCTGAAAATTAATTATTGTTGTAAATTTCGGCACCCATGTTCGCAGCACCTTACACAGACCAAGCTAATATTAGCACTTAACATTGCTCGCCCTTTTTTTTTGCTCCGTGTAGCCTGTTTCAATCCTTATGGCTCTCCAGAGGTACCCTTCCTCCCCCCATTCCTCCTCCTCCTCCATTTCTTCTCAGCCTGCGGGCTTGTGGGATCCTGAGCTGTATACGCCCACACACCTTCCCTTTCAAATCCTCCCTTCCAGCATACAGTGGCCTCCACTGGAGACGCTCTCACGGTGAAAAAATGAGAAAGGCTCAGAGCCCAGTTTTAGTATGTGCTAGTCGTCCAACATGAATAATTATGCTGGTTCTGAAACATTCGGCTCAGCGTATCAGTTTTACTGGTGGGAGGGGGATACACTACTGTGGAGGAGTATTTTGGTCGTTTTTCAATCAATAAGTGGTTAGCTGGTCGATTGAAAAAAGGTGGAAGCAGGGCTAGGGAGCATTTAGTTGAAGCCCATTATCATTTCCACAGTTCAAATCAAAACCATATAAGACTTAAAGAAAGTGTGAGTGTGGGAGAGAGAGGATGTCAAGATGTCAACTTTCCCACATTCACAACTTGAACTTTTGTACGCCTCCAGATGACGTTGTGTAATGCTGCACAAAATGTTTTTCTTTCAGAGCTTTTTTTTTCCCTGCATGTGACCAGTTTGTTTCTGTTCTAATATTTTTGGACTGGTGGGCTTCCACTTCCCAAAAACATGACAGTGAGTGGATTGGCTAGGTGTGAATGTGTGTGAATGGTGCCCTGCAATGGACTGGCATCCAATCCATGCCTACAGATCCACCGCAACCCTGGTCGGGATAAAGCGGTTACTGAAAGTGAGTGAGTGAAGTTGAAGAATTGGAAAAAGGCCAATCTTCAACTGTTCAGTCTCAGCGAGTCTGTGTCCCAGATTTCTGTTTTTGGAATTGTAGCCTATATGCCCCAAGGTTCGAATTGTCATGCCTTCTGAGATGCTTTTCTGCTCACCACGGATGTAAAGAGTGATTATTTGACTACAATAGTACTACTCTCGTAGACTACTCTCATCAACAAGGCATTTTTGCCCACAGAACTGGCTCTCACTGGATATTTTGTTTTTCGCACCATTCTGTGTAAACTCTAGAGACTGTTGTATGTGAAAATCTCAGGAGATCATCAGGTTGAAATACTCAAACCAGCCTGTCTGGCACCTACAGCCATGCCATGGTCAAAGTCACTGTGAACATTAACTGGAGCTTTTGACCTGTATCTTAATGATATGACATCTATATGATTGGCAGACTGGATAATTGCATGAAGGGTGTTCCCATTAAGGTGAGTGTATCCCAGCAATGTCTAAACTTTTTGCAGCCAGGGACCCTTTTAACCGCAAAATAAACTCCACAGAACACATTAATGTACCCCCTCAGTACACATTATTGTAAGAACATAATCTGACTTTTTAAATATTAGGCTCTTTACTCAAATGTGCAAAATGATAATTTGGTTATTTATTTGAGACATACAGCTTTTTATTCTTGAACTTTCCATTCACAGAACACCATGGTCCATGTTAACTTTATTTATGGGCTTGCCTGTTTTTGAGTTATTGAGATTTGGATTAAACCCATTCAGATAACCAGTCAAACAGGCTATTAACTATAGAAACTAAATAATAAATATAATAACTTTGATAGCTGGAGTTATGAATTCTATCACTTCTATCACAAAATTTTCAAAAACATACAGATCCCCTGGCTGTGCATCACAAACCTCTGGGGGCCCCTGGACCCCACTTTGAGAACCACTGATCGATATGACCTCTCCCTCACCACCTCCTCTCCTTTCATGCCCCCCCTATTTTCCTGATTTCTTTTTCCCTTCTCTCCACTTTGCCTACTGTAGCTCTGTATAGCTCTATATAGACAAGAGCATGCTAGCATATTTATTCTGGCTCACCTTTCCTGTGCCTCCTTTCCCCTCTTCCCCTCTCTGTTTCTCGTGTTGCGTCCCTTTGTACTGCCTAATAAAGACGCAGCAGCTCAAAGCAAACATTTCTACTCCTTAGGGTTGTGCAAATGTACTTTCATATTTACAGCAGAGGATTCGGAGCTGCACACCAACGCAGTACTTTTGCACCAGAGCATCGAGTTGTGCTTTCCCATTTTAATCATGTTCATTCTCTTTCTCGCCCTGCTTCTCTTTGCAGATGGGTTCAGATCGCATGTCCTCGTCTGTCAATCGATTGGGGCACGGCATTCTCCAAGCCCCTGCTGTCTCCCTATGAGGTACACGCATCTTACATTCACCACCTTTCACTATTAAAGTAGAGAGAGGAGATCTCATTACACCTGCCACCTGGACCTCACTCGGCACAGCATCTCAGAACTTATTTATGCTTCAAAATAAGTCAGAATTCCACTTTCCCAATGGCAGAATTGGATTGCCTTGTTAGTTTATATGCATGAGTGCCCTGTGATTAAAAAGCATGCCTGTGTCTGACTTTCACTGCTCTAGTTAAGATTTCCAGGAATGGTTATTTGATGTGACCCCTGATTCTCCCTGTGCTAACCTTTTGGATTTAACACGGACACCAGTGCTGTAATTAGTGTTAAGCACGATTAGTCTACTAATTGAATTATGTAAGCACCTAATTGATTATTGAAATAGTACTCAAAATTCATAAATTGAATTTTTTTTTCTTATCTGACACAAAAAAGACAAATGCACCTCATTACCTCATTTTGATTTCATAAGGCTCCAACTGAGCACAAGATACAGTGGGATTGTTGTCCTGCAGTAATGGTGCAGAGCTAGCCAGTTGCAGCCGAGGGTGCCATAACTTTAATGTTGGTATGTTAATGTTGATAGAATGCTGTGCACTTTTATTTGTCATGATAAAAATGCATCAAAAATGCAAAATCGCTCTACATTATGTGTCATCCACAAATCTCAAAGTCTGATCTATCAGGCGTATAATGCACTCCGTACTGTATGTTCTCCAATGCCATTATACTGTACCCTGTATACTGAGCATATATAGTGAATACACAGGAATTCGGGATTTGGGTTTAAAAAATGTCTCATGAAGTCGATTTTGTTTTTCACAGATCCTGTAAATATCAAAGTAAATGAAAATGAGTCTGAAACATTCATGAAAGTTCATGAAAAATTATGGCATTGCTTCCTTGTGAGTCAACACAATTTTCACATTCCATGGTTTATACAATGCAAAGGCTTATATCAGCTTATAATTAGTCTCATTTATATTTTACTTCATGTAGACACTAGGTTTATTCAGCTAGAATTTACCACTTAACCCAAAAAGGAAAATGATGTGCTTAAATAAAGTAAATCTCATTTCAAGACACGTTTGTGTATGTGTACACTATTGATCTATCCTGCATATTTCTTGTTGTGTATCTGGAGAGCAGGACAAAGTATTCAGAGATTAGAAGAGTTCTGCACTTCGCTATGGTACCATAGCGCCTCTCACTGGCCGGCTGCCTGCACGCTCTCCTTTTCTCACACCCTCAGATATATTCACTTGCTTTCCTCCTGTCTCTCATTCTAATCAGATGTGATAAGTGCACTAGTATATTCTGATTTATTCCATGACAAAGCTGGCCCTGGCTGGCATGAGGCTCACCCTGCGGCGAGTGTTTTACAGATCGAGCCTCAATAAAGCCTTGTCACTCCACAGATTTCAGCTGCCGTCTAGAATATTACTGTTCAACCCCTGGGCTGTGTGTTCAGCTCTTCTGTGGTCATGTGACTTTGTGACTGAAACGTTCCTGTATTTCAAGTAGCACTAGAATGAAGCTTTTCCTGATTTGATATGCTCCCATTTTCTTTTCCTTTTTCCATAAAACATATGCAAGGCTGACAGGATGTGCGCTGGTGTAGCAGTGGATATGGTACAGGACCAATTCAAATGAGAACTCCCCATAATAAAGAACCTCAATTTCCATGACAGCTTGGTCTGCGTTAAATTTGGAGCACAACAAATGGAGTATATAAGGCAAGTGCTGCTCTACTCCAGCCCTGGATCTTAGTGGTTTTGCTCTTTTTTTTTTTTATTCCTCCCATGTGTCTGCTTTTGCTATTGCAATAGGAAGCAGATGGGAGAGAGAATGAGAGTGAGAGATAGAAAGGAGCCAGTGGTTATTTTCAGTGCATCTCATGTTATATTTATAGTCAATAAGACACAGTTGTCAGCATAGGGATTAGCAGGAACAACTAGCACACAGCAGTCAGGAATCCATGGACCGGGGTACGAGATGGAGAGGCGGAGCGGGAGAACGATAAAAAAAAAGCAGCATAAGGGGAAAACATGGCAAGGCTGGGTTTATCAAGAGCTCAAACAAAGCGAGAGGATAGATGGATGGGGCTGAAAGCAATAGCGGGGCGTGTGTGTTTTACTGGGGAGACGATGAGAAAAATCCATCAAATCCTGATTTATTATTTGTAGCCGTGAGACACATCTTCGCTAACAGACTCAGCATGAGGATTTAAAACTTCCATTATAGAACACAATGCTGTGCTTGAGTGTGCCCTTATTTTGAGTGGATGCTGAGGAATGAATATCACGTTAAGGATTGATGAATGCCTTCTGCATGTGCTCCGATTTATTGAGTAGAATTTGTTTATGAAGTAATATTGTAAGAGTCCTCAGGACAACAGTTCATAACCAGAATGTGCCATCCTTTCTGTGCTATTAGAGCAGTACGTTTGAGAATATTTCATCCATGAGGCAGGCTGACATGCCCACGAGCCCAGAAAAACACGTATTGATTTTTTTTTTTTCTTCAGTGTTGAAACTACTCTTAGGGGCTTTCTTCTCTGATTTTAGTGTTGGAAGAATCTATGAATGTTCTTGGCTTGCATCTAAATCCCCAATCATGAGTCACAGCAACTGGCAGATCCATTTTGAGCACTACAACTGCAAATAGATGCTTTGAAATAACAATAAAGGCACCAATAAAACATGCAGTGTTCGATCAGGGCAGCTTTAACGGCTTCATAAATCCCAAATGGAGCTTTATGGGATTGAATGCATATTTGCTCATGCAGTTGTCTCAGCCTCAGTCATACTAATCAGCAGTGTATGTGCAGTATATAATTTGATATTTAATGATAATGGGCATATGGTTTGATTATTGTAGAATATTTAAAATCGACTGTTACCAAAGAAGCAAGTGAAACTGGAGCAGTTGGAAGAAGCCGGGTTTTATAAATGATTAAAAGGCTGTCTCTTGCTTTGGTTTACATTTTAGGCGGCTGTAGCTCTGCAGCAAACAGGATGGCAGGAGGTGTATCCCATGGACTTCTACTCCAATCAGAGCCTGGGGCCTTGGACCCCTAATCACCCAGACAACCAACCCCAACGGCCCACACGCAAACAGCAGGTAGAGTGGAATTTATTTTGATTGATTGATTCAGAAGTAGTTCCAAAAGTCAGATGGTGTTAAGATAACACATGATAAAGACATGAAGGCATACACTGTCATAGTGACCTCAACTAGAGAAGAGATTGAGGTGAAATAGTATAACGATCACCAAAATGAGTGGAAAACTACAGTCCTCAGCACAGTTTGAAGTTTTCCTTACTCTTGGCATTCCTGATCCAACTGATCAGCTCACTATTAACATCATAATGAGCTGGGCTAGGTATAATGAGTGTAAGGAGAACGTCAAACTGTGCAGGGAAGGGGTTCTGCGGACTGGAGTTAAGAACTCTTCTTTTATAAACTAAAATATGAAAAGCTGACATTGATGTCAGAATATATTAAACATCATGATGCACTCTTGAGTATTGAGTACTCTAAAGTGTCACTGCTTTTATAACACTTATATTGCATACCAGAGCCCATACTTTATTGGTACAAAAATTCAAGGTTAGTGTCCGATCATTTTATATTCCATTTTCCCCCCGTTATTTACTTAAAATTTGTTGTAAATGTTGAATATTAAAAAAAAAAAATCATAACTATTTTTTTTATAATGTAGCTCCTCGATATTGTGATATTATGTATCATAAAAATATCTTAGTATGATATGATATTTCTGCTCTCCGTGAGCCTATTACAAAGGTAATATTTCACCTGTCAAGGTACAATCATGTTGAATATATTTACAGATACAATTATTGAACAATGAATGTCAGCATAATTGTCTGCTGTATTATGTTCAGCCATCACATAAATCCATAATGAGCAGATAAAAATAAAGTGTAAGCGCCTCCTGTTGTGTTCTCTTCTCTCCTCCAGAAGGCAGACTCACACTGTGAGCGCACTGTCCCCTGTGGCTGTCAGCGCGAATGAACAGCACACTCACGCAGCAGCAGCCAATCACTGCGCAGCCTTACCGTCTGCAGGAGACAGCCAATCACAGGCCTGCGTTCGCCTCTGTTGTCAGAGCAGTGGGGATATTGGCACACAAAGCACTACATCAAATCTGCCCCTCTTATAATATAGCAGCAGAGTGGTTCTGTGTGCTGGGGTGAGAGAGAGAGAGAGAGAGAGATAGCAATGACCCTGAGAGCGCATTGTTTGTTTCATATTGCAGCATGTGGGTGGCTTGTTAAATGCAATCTTCTTGTCTCTGTCCTAGAAAGATCGCGCCAGACACTTTGCATTGTTGACCTTCATGCATTCGATTGAAAGCAAAATTGAAATGCTCTGAGCAAAACAATACACTTTTCGCTTTTTGCTCTGTTATCATTGGTTCTGTGAGACAAATTGCAGAACATGTCAGACTTGGAACATTGTTTTATGTGTTTTACCAAATGCAATATTTAATGTACAAAAATTAAAAGCCAAATTAAATATTATAACTACCAAACATTTTACTGAGTAGGCGTAACTGCAGAATAACACAAGACAATGCAGCATCTCTTATCCGGACGTCAGAGTGCAGCATTCCATGTCCATGGAGACGTTTTATGTACTGTAATAGCTGAGTGTTAAACATTACTCAAGGTCCTCTGCATTTTTTCAATTATTCAACTTCACTCATGATATGCCTTTACAGCTGAGTGCAAAAGTTTGCATACCCTTTCTTTCAAATGATGAAATAAAGCCAGACATTTTTTAAAGGTTTTACTGATATTCATTCATTATCACAATGGATTGTGCAGTTAGACATTTTTAAACTATGATAATATTTTTCAAAACATATTATGGTCTCACAGTAATAAATTAAAACAAGCATTTGGTTAAATGTTAAAAGGATTTTTAACTTAAACATCTCTACTCTGTCTCTATTATTCTATATGCAAAGTCTCTTATGTCTCATCCCTGTGTTTAAAATGAACAAAAAGCAAAGCAAAAAAATGATCTTTTACCAAATTCAACTTGTTCTGTTGTCTTGCTTAAGGACAACTGTTTTGCTGGAAAATGAGCATTAATAGTACAACAATCAAAATGATATTATGAATATGATATAAATGTTCACTTTCATTCCACATGCCTCTAAGGACTTTTCACATCTCCTGCTGTTTGGATTTTTGTAAATGTCTCTGGCATTTTTTCCCCCAGATATTTTTATTCCACTCTTTGGTGGTATCTTTGTCTATTTTATGTTTCTTCATTTCTAAGTGATTGCTTTCACTGTTGGTAATTGTATTTCTAACCATTTCAATATCTCTTTATATTCCTAATATTTTCTGGTTTTAGGTCTTATGAAAGCTGTGTTTCTGATCTCGTCGACTCAACCCGTAAGCTCACAGATAGCGTAAAGAGAAAAAATCAAATAAAGCATGTCGACTTTTGAGTTTGCTAATGAAATGCAGACTTGTAAAATAGGGGGATATTATTACTTTTTTTTCACTCAGCAACCAACTGTAATGCAAATTGAGCAGATCTTTCTGAGAAAATGTAAATAAAACATACAAATGTATTAAATGAGATCTGTGTGTTACGGTGAAATGTGTTGTGCAGTGTATATTGTACAAGTCAATAAGTCACTCAAACCTTCAGTGGAAGTTTAGGCAATGATTCTCATGCTGTAACTTTATTTATTCATCTGTAGTAACTGCTTTGCATCAGGGTGGCAGTGGATTCGGAGGCTATCAAGGGAACATGAAACACAAGACTCCTAATAATAATACTACTAATACAACAACTACTACTACTCATAATAATAATAATAATAATAATAATAATAATAATAATAAATCTTAAGTAACTGATTTATCCTGGTCAAGGTCACAGTGTATCCAGAGCCTATCCAAAGGACACTGGGTGCAAGGTGGGTAAAAATCCTGGATGGGACATCAGTCCTTCGCAGGGCACTGTGCACACATATACACACTTATTATTATACCAGCATGTACAAGCAATCATAAGAGTAGTATAAAATCAAAATAGAAAGATAGACACAGTCTGTGGGGTCTAAGCACTTTTTCCACAAATATTGCCTCCAAAATCCAGCCTCCAAATATTGGCCAGTTCTTGCAAATTGCTTTGGAATTAGCTATGGACAAAAAAAAAAAAAAAAAGATTTTTATTTCTATGTCTTAGGGTTCTTGGCCTAAAATGTACAATGTTGTGCTATAGCGCCACCATTAGGTTGATTGGGTCCATCTTGCTTATCTGAGTAGCAGGGGGGAGTACTACCTCTTGACCAAATTTCTCTA